>NC_089792.1:36892592-37070092 GCF_040412425.1 Macrobrachium rosenbergii | reverse complement strand
ATCGCAGGCAATTTGTTTGATTGATTTGATTAATCTATGAAAATGTGGCCGTAAAGCCAGGCTCTGGGGCACTTTCAGCCATTCAGCATTTAGTGGAAAGAGGAAGGAGTAGTTGGACAGCAAGCTAGAAGAAAGGGGCTTGAACGAAGGCAAACTTTTTGGCTAAAGTGGGTGCAGCTGGGGGCCGAAGGGACTCTGCAAGCAACCTTTAGTAATGCCTACAGTGCATCACGTGAATTGGACTGACGGCGCTACCCTCTTACAGGAAACAAACTGGAAAATTAAGCATTCTCCTCAAAAACGTAGCCTGCATGTCATTTCAAAACGAACGCCAATATACCAGTTAGCACCGACTCCGCAGACAGCTATCCGTGCTATTTAGGTACATACACTTGAGGTTCAAGAAGGATTATATCAAATTCAGATAATACTATGGAAGCATCTGGAAACGTTACCAAGCCTGGGAAACTTGTCTAAAACTTCTTAAAGATGGTGCAGATGACAAAGCTTCCAAGTTCATCAACTTTGTGAATACTTGCTTCATGTAAACATGTGACGATGATACAGTTTGGAGCGAAAATGCTCTGAAAGAACCCGACATTGAACAATGAGCTTGCTACAGATGCAAGAATGATATGAATCCTCAGACAAACGAAAACAAACGAAAGCGCACAAGGGCGGCTCGGCGTCCTCCTTCACAAGAGCCAACTTCAACAGCTGGCAGAAAGCAGTCTTTCCAACGGGACGACGGTCGTTTGATGCCGTTACCGTTACAGATGTGTGATTAATGGTCTTACGAGACCAAGGCAGCAGATTGTTTACCGTGTCAAAAGCGGGTCTTGTGTAACGGCTCTTAATTTCTCTATCTCAGCTGGCAAATAATCAAGACATATTCGTCCTCTCTCTCTACTGTAGGTATGATAGCGGCTGGTTCTTCCAAAACACACTGTGCCTCTGTCGGCCTATTGCGTAAATTTTGTACCGGACTGTTAACAGGTCGATAGTTGGAAGATTTTCTCTCCTGTCTAATAAGCGGATGGGCCTGGGATCGCCTCCGGGCCGGTAAGGAACAATCTGGGATCGTTAGACCCAACCAGGACACAGCGAAAACAGAAAACTAACTCTCTCTCTGTTTCATTATATATACACTGTATATACATACATTATACGTATGTATATACAGTATATGTGTGTATAATATACATATAAATATTAATCGTAAGAATACAACTATCTGACCGTCTGTCTGTCAAACGTCAAGTAACACGGTTGGGATCATTCTCCCGAATCCCTGAGAATTTGTCAATTTGCGATTTTCCCCGAATTGGTTCAGAGTTGACTTTCCTCTAAGAGCTTTTCCCCGTTCAAAGTCAACTGGCGTCCGAGGGCCATTTGATATTTGAGTGACGAAAATCAAAGAGTTGATTACATCAGTTTCCTAAAGCTAAAGTGGCGCAATTAAAATGTTATCCTCTTTCAACGGCCAGTTCATCCCAGTTCCAGCAACTGTATCCCTGACTGGGAATGTCTGCTTAGTATCATTAGAAATGTCAGGGATCTTGAATCATTTCCTGAAAACTTCAAAGTGCTGTCTATTTATGTATGTATGTATCAGCAGATTTCGTTTTGTTATTTTTTCCACTTCTCAATGGACTGACATTTTCTTTGGTCCCTCTGCTTTGCGGCAGCTTGCTTATTCAGTTATGGTAGGTTTGGCTTGTTCCAGGTGAATATGTGCGCACTATGAATGATAATAATAATAACAATGTGTTCCATTCATTTTACACCTTATCTTTTGGAATTTTTTTATTTCTCTCTATGACGGGCATATTCGGACTTGCATTTGTCCTGCATTCATCGTTACTTCCAGGGGATAAGGAAATACGATGATCTGTTTCTACTTTTACTTTTTCAAATATATAAATAAATCAGAAAAGGGTTAATGGTAAACGTTTCCACAGTTTTTAGTTTTCTGCAAAAGAATATTGAGATGACTTTGTCTGTACGTCCGCACTTTTTCTGTCGGCACTTTTTCTGTCCGCCCTCAGATCCTAAATTCTACTGAGGCTTGAGGGCTGCAAATTGGTATGTTGATCACCCACCTCCAATCATCAAATATACCAAATTACAGCCATCTAGCCTCAGTAGTTTTTATTCTATTTAAGGTTAAAGTTAGCCATAATCGTGCGTCTGGCCACCACCCAGACGTGGCTAAAAGTTTCATGGGCCGCGGCTCAACAGCATTATACCGAACCACCGAAAAATAGAACTATTTTCGGTGGCCTTGATTAAACACTGTACAAAAAACTCGATTGCGCCGAGGAAGCTTCGGCGCATTTTTACTTGATTTTATTAGCCATAGGGCGGAATCAAGCAACATTTTGATTTCAATTCGATTGTCGGTGGATTCTGACTGGAATATATCGTGGCAAGTTAGGCCGAGTCTTCTTCAAGGGTGAGGGCGCGGTAGTTGGTGGGTTGATATATCATTAATATAGCCTACCATCTAAAAGGGAACGTAAAAGCAGCATGACCTCCTCAGAGCTAAAGGCGACAGCCAAACATCCTAAAGGTAACAACAATATCGTCTCAGAGCGAGATGAAAAAGCCGGCACATTCGATCTAGTCAGCACTGCAGTCGGGACGAAATCTTGCCAGAGAAGGCACAAAGACCGTTCTCATGAGACGGTCTCCTGAAACGACGATGATAGTAAATCTTCCAAAACATTATTGTCTCTGTCTTAAATATGACGGAGCAATGAAATAAATTAGGAAATGTAGTATTTCACTTCCATAATATTGCCCTTTAAACTGTGAAACCAGCGGATGCACGATGCTGATACATCGTAACAGATATATGACCAATTACCTGAAATTACAACCAAATTTAGGGTTATCATTGTATTCTATGAAAAACTGAGAGGCCTGTGATATATTTTTATGATGTATGTCCTATGACTTTGAGAAATCCCTTTTGACGAACTTGAACTACCAATTAAAATCATAGAATGTCCAGGAAACTGCAACCTGCCAGCCATTTAGTTGAGTTTGGTGAATCTCAAAATCACAGGATATATCCCAGCTCACACAAATACGTGACAGATTTTTTCTTTTTGACCGGAGTTTAATGGGAAACCTAAAATTAGTTGCAATTTTTGGCAATTCGTCATGCAACGTATATCTCTTATGCCCCTTGACGCGCCATCATCACCTGTCTTGCCGTTCATTCATTTTCCTAATTTGAAATAGCGGATCTTTGCTAGACAGTGAGTCCCAAGGGTTTGTCCACCCGGTATGTATCCACCTTTGCGGCGTGTTTCGTAGAAGCCCGTTGGGTATTACAGTAAAAACAGAAATAAAAGACTGTAAATACCATAAAGTTAATGACCACCAAGAAATATTAGTCCTATACTAAAACTCAAATGAAATGAGCTCTCCGCAGTGGCTGTTTGGGTCTTCTCCACGTGTGCTTAATCTCCGCATATGCCAAATCTATAACAACAACAATGAAATAACACCATTTCTCCCCATTACAGACATCAAATACCATCTTTTTCATTATACAGAATTCTAAGTCAGTTACATAGGTTCACGACTGACAGTTTTTTTTTATGCAATAACGAGAAACGGAATCAGATTTTCTATCAAGATGACATTCCATTTTGGCGGTGTGCCAATATTTCAAACAGCTCCATGTGCGTTTCAATCCACGGATAAGCAGCTGAAGACTGTCTCGAGGGAGCACTTTCGGTGGTCAAGGTATGTTTGGAGGCATTTCCCCTTTCTACAAATACCTTGATTTCTTAATATCATAGGTAAAGAATAAATTGCTAAGCCAGTAAATATGAAATAAAGCATAACATAGGGTAAGTTGGACGAGTGAGAAAATAAACAATCGTATACAAACAGATCTCTCATATATATATATATATATATATATATATATATATATATATATATATATATATCATTAATGAACTACTTTTGAGTATCTAATTTTAGAATAATGATAAATGTACATCCATAAGTAATGACAAATTAGTGAAGCGGGAATAATTACACAATATTATTGACTAAGTAGCGATAAGCACATGTTAAAGTAAAAAAAAACCTGTAAGATTTAGAAGAGAGAGAGAGAGAGAGAGAGTTGTTGTTGTTAGATTAAGGTGGCCTTGTGCCAGCACGGGATCTTAGAGAGAGCGCCAATTCATTACACAAACAGCTTACCCGTGCAGTTACTTAGATGTAAATACTGCATGATGTTTCTTGTCTAGACGAAAATGTTAAATATTTATAAATGGGCTATACACAGAACGGTAAATCTTTGTAAAAAATAAAAATATATTATCGCTCATAGGTTGTGGAGAAGAATTGGACTGAAGACAAATCCCAAGCAGGGCGGAATAGGAAGATTAAAATACCGGGAAATGAAAAACAACCCCTATAATCTTATAGTTATAGCCTCAGGGTTTGTCTGGAAGACATTCAAAGGTCTGCCATACATGTGTACAGTTGTTGTAAAACTGGCGAAGGGCAGTCCGGTCTGTCAATTTCCGCTGACAACTGGCAACTCTCTGCAGGATGTGAGTCACAGCTCGTTCCACAATGAGGTCAGCTGCAACCAATGTCCGTGATGTTAATTTCCGTCAGGAAATGTCTTGAGGAGAATATCAGTGTTTAGTTTTTGATTTACAACAAAGATACATGTTATATAGCTCAAAGCGTCAAATTAATGTAAAAGTATTTATCTCAGTCAAAAAATTTTTGTATCTGGCTACATGGCAACAGATCACGCTTCCTGTATTTCGCGAACGTTCGGATACCTATTTTTTGCTTTTCTTTTATGATCTTGAGAATTATTTTGTTCTCTCTCTCTCTCTCTCCTCTCTCTCTCTCTCTCTCTCTCTCTCTCTCTCTCTTCCCCTTGAGCACTCATCACAAGATTGATCTTAAATTAGGAGTTCTCAGAAATCACCGAACAACAAACCGGTAAATCAGCACTGATCCAGAAATTCTTCTAATTTTGCGCAACAGAACGTCACGACCAGGCTTCTTTGGTGTAACGTCACGTACTTTACACATTGCGAAACATCACGAATCAAGAAATACTGAGGGTCGTCACTTTTATTCTGTGAATAAAAGTTGTCGCTAGTCTTCTTTTGATTTTATTTAAAGTGAAAGGCTGTTCTAAATGAGAGAAAGGTAGAATAAAATTAATCTAGATAAGTTATTAACAAATTATATATATATATATATATATATATATATATATATATATATATATATATATATATATATATATTTTATATATATATATATATATATATATATATATATATATATATATATATATATATATATATTGTAACATTCTGAGGCCAGTTGGAAGAAGGATTGGGGTTTTAATTAACTGCCTTGAAGACAGACACAAAGCACTCAGAATGTAAGCGATAAACGAAATGAATAGGCTGATTTACCTTGATATCACATCTAAGTAGACAGAGAATTGAAGTTCGCCATAGGGAAAATTTAGCCAGTCATTTAATTTAAACTGAATTTATTTACAAATGAAGCAATCAGGAAATTAATATGAAAGGGCTGGCTGAGCAGCAAGCAAGCACATACATTGTGCAATAAAATTAGACAACGCGTAGCAAATTGCTGTATCTGAAAAGGCTACGGCCCTGAAATAGTTTAACACGCAAATGAACGTGAAGGTCGCTACTGGTTAAATGATTTTTGGTTGTTAACGCAACTTGCTTCATCAAGGGGGGAACTGTCTAGTGCCTGGACTGATAATCATAAGACTCTTGCACGTGGCAAGATGGCAGTTAAACGTCTATGCTATTTTTGGATCACAGGGCAGGGGACAGGCCGCCCGAAGTGCCGGATAACAGGTTCTGGAAGAGAATTCCAGGTTAGCGTTCAAACCCAATGATTTTCTCTCACATGAAATTACTTAGGCATGAAGGAGAAATTGATCAATTAGATTCAGTTAGCACAGGTAACACTGTGGAGGGAATGATCTAATTACGATCACTGAACTAATTTAATTTGAGCTTGGGACAAGTCATGAGGAGCAACTGAGCTGCTTGGTCTGACTGAGCAAAGGGGCTTTGTTTAGGAGAATGAAAAGTTGGAAATTCGGAAAATGGAATTAAATTATACTTCATAGCTGACGGATGGAGAGACAAATTTTTATAAATACGAAGAAGAATATATATATATATATATATATATATATATATATATATATATATATATATATATAAAGATAAAATCCACAAAGGAAACGGATTTTATCTTTATTTATGTATTCATCACGTTCCATATTTCGTGATTCAGTTATACATATATATATATATATATATATATATATATATATATATATATATATATATATATATATATATATATATATATATACATACATATATATATATATATATATATATATATATATATATATATATATATATATATATATATATATATATATACTGTATATACATATATACAAATACATATATATATATATAATTATATATATATATATAAATATATATACAGTGTATATATAATATATATATATTAAATATTTATATATATTATATATATATATATTCTATATATATATATATATATATATATATATATATATATATATATATATATATATATATATACTGAATATATATGTATATGTATATACAGTATATGTGTGTGTATATACAGTGTATATATATATATATATGTATATATATATATATATATATATATATATATATATATATATATATATATATATATATATATATATATATTGTTAGGATATACATTCCTCCCTCCTATTTAGCTGCTATCTAGCTAACTTATATAGAGGATTATAATTTCAGTTAGCTTATAGCTGATGCCAATATGGGGAACTCAGTTGTTTTTCACTCATATAGACAGAACGCATGCTTCCACGGCCTACAGGACATGCCCAGTGCCGGGTAGACAATGGGTCTCCTCTTAAAAAAACCCCTGCTACCAGAACACACCAGATTTCCCCCTTAAAGATCAATATGGGTTCACGGAACAATACCCAAAACCCCATCTCCCCCCATCGCCTGAGATGGGGTAGCAATAAGTGTTCAGGAAGCCAAATAGGCATATCGAACTTAGGGGATGCGGTAGGATTTTAGTCTGTAAGGCCTTAGTCCTAAGGTCTCCTTTTCTCTGTGATTTTGCTGGCCTTTTGACATGCTTACAGGTACAGCTGCCCCTCACCCCCACCCCGACGCCGAATGCGACAGGCTTTTTCAAAAGCAGGGCAGAGACTTACTTCTGACCTCCTCTGCGCCGGACGTGCTATATTTCTCTGCTCCGCTGGTGTGGCGATCGTCGACGGACAGCCAATCCGATTGTAGGGGCCTATAACAATCATAAAAGGAGGAGACACATGGTGCGATCGCAATCCCATGCTCCCATACCTCGCCTGCCACCCAAATTTAATTAATTCCTGGTCGTAGTTTGGAGAAGTGTCCGTTGTGGCCAACTGTTAGTATGAAGTATCCATCCATCCTGGAACACCATCATATGCATTACTATTTCACGTAATCAGGGCAGACTGAATGTGATTATTATCATTGAACTGATTATTGTAGATTGGCCCCATTTTTATCCACTTGCTTGTTGCCAATTCACGTCATTATTGTTACTGTGCCCCTATTCTGAATCTGCCCTCAGTGATTATGTTGTATGGTGTCTAAATGTTGAATTGCTAATGTTGATTTGCTAAGTTTCTATAAATAAATCACTGTAAATTGGCAAAAAGAATTCTAAATTGCATATGGTGACCTTCCACCTTAAATTATAACTCCAGGAAAATTCTGAGGTAAGTCTTCCATTGAATCCCCTTTTGTTTACAAACTGGACTCCCTTGGTTTTGTGGCAGCATCAATTATAATTTTTGTGTAAATTGTATCAACCAAGTCCAGTCTGTAACAATATATATATATATATATATATATATATATATATATATATATATATATATATATTTACATATATATACACACATTATATACTGTATATACATATATGCATATATATGCATATATATATATATATATATATATATATATATATATATATATATATATATATATATATATATATATATAATATATTGTGACGAAGTGTCCAGTGTCTGTTCTTCAAATCAAACCTGGTATCTAAGTGCTTGATATTTGATTACCAAACTTACCATTTATTCAACAATTATAGTTACCTCACAACAGCCAGACACCTGAACCCTCATCACACATACAAAACGATTGATTTCTCTAAAGGCAACAGTGATCCCTTATAAAACTTATCAGTCATCAAAGACAGCAAGTTCATTAAAATAGGTGTGAGGTTGTAAGAGCCCCGACGCTGTCTCTTCCAAACACGTGTGTGTTCGTGTGTTCGTCGATCGTCATCATCGGAGTCGACAGGACAAAACACAGAGCGTCTCGTTTTTCTTTCTCTACAGGAACGCGATTTCAACCATACAATATTTCAGTCTTTCTCCTAAGCATTGTTGTCTTAATGTATGTACAATCACCACTACTTGCATTGCCATGCAAGCATTCTAATCATGTACTCATAATGTTCCAACAATCTTCTGTATCAAACTGTGTGTATGTTTCCGTTTAGAAGACGCCAAAGGTCTCTCCATTTCACATTTATTATGCTATTGCATTGTATCCATTAATCTGTCTTGAATCTCATGCAATTGGCCATATGTAGAATTTCTGACCCTTCCACTGATGTATGTTTCATCACCATATGTTAATCATGTCTCTTGATATCGCCATCTGTTTGTCTGCCGACAAACACAGATGTCTGAACCTTTTATGTCCGTTTACCTGTCTGTGTGTAGACGCTACATTACCGCCGCACGCGTCAATAACATCTTCCAAGATTCTGTACATTGATCTCAGTAAGGAACAACCAATAAACTAGTTAACACCCAGCCAGTATGTCGCTCATAACCCAGTCCTTACACTGGTGATTTGGAGTGACTCTCGAAGGACCCGGCCGACCCAAGATGACGACCCACGCCTGATAGACCCTTCGCCGCCTCGCTGTTTCCGCCGTTCCTGAGTTCTCAGTATTAGTCCGACCCTCCGAGATGACCCACTCCACCACGGAGCCCTGGATACCTCCTCCAGGAAACCTGAAGCCGCCCAGACTCGGACTGGACGCAGCTGACCAACGAAGGACCAGCCACGTCATCCTTCAGCCTGCTGCCGCCCCTCTCGAGCTGGGTACCAAGGATCAGCCGCCGTCATCCTTCAGCCCTCGAGCCGGCCACCGAAGGATCATCCGACGTCACCCCTTCAACCAGCTCCCGTCCTCCTCGAGCTCCTGCTGGCCGGTGCCGCCCTTCAGCCTCCTACCCGCCCCTAGCCCAAGCCCTTCGAGCCAACTACAATTGTCGCCAAGACAATTTCCCGCATCGTTTCGCCTCGCTTGTGGGGAACATTGTAAGAGCCCGTCGCCCGACGCCGTCTCTTCCAAACAATCAGACGTTACACACGTCTTGGGGAGAGTACTTGTAAGAGCCCCGACGCTGTCTCTTCCAAACACGTGTGTGTTAGGTGTGTTCGTCGATCGTCATCATCGAGTCGACAGGACAAAACAGGAGCATCCTTTTTTCTTTCTCTACAGGAACGCGATTTCAACCATACAATATTTCAGTCTTTCTCCTAAGCATTGTTGTCTTAATGTATGTACAATCACCACTACTTGCATTGCCATGCAAGCATTCTAATCATGTACTCATAATGTTCCAACGAATCTTCTGTATCAAACTGTGTGTATGTTTCCGTTTGTAGAAGACGCCAAAGGTCTCTCCATTTCACATTTATTATGCTATTGCATTGTATCCATTAATCTGTCTTGAATCTCATGCAATTGGCCATATGTAGAATTTCCTGACCCTTCCACTGATGTATGTTTCATCACCATATGTTAATCATGTCTCTTGATATCGCCATCTGTTTGTCTGCCGACAAACACAGATGTCTGAACCATTTTATGTCCGTTTTACCTGTCTGTGTGTAGACGCTACATTACCGCTGCACGCGTCAATAACATCTTCCAAGATTCTGTACATTGATCTCAGTAAGGAACAACCAATAAACTAGTTAACACCCAGCCAGTATGTCGCTCATAACTCAGTCCTTACACTGGTGCGTTCCTGTAGAGAAAGAAAACGAGACGCCCTGTTTTGTCCTGTAAAACCGATGATGACGATCGACGAACACACTAACACACACGTGTTTGGAAGAGACAGCGTCGGGGCTCTTACAAGGTAAAATCTAAGGGCATCACTCCATTAACATCATAAAAGTTCAAAGTATTTCTATTTATTTCCCTGGTTCGAGCTCACTTCAATTACTTGAAGGAAAACATCTCACTTACCACTCTATATCTAATTCAAATCAAAATTACTGGTGGGTCAATGAATGAAACTCTGATATAATATTTTAAATACAAAAATTTATTTCTAAATTCAAAGATTATACATGGCATTAACATTCTCAGGGAAATTTATTATTACTTGAAAACAAAACAAAATTGGATTAAATCTGAATTAGTCATCAGTCAAAATTAAATCAGAAATTAATTTATTAATTAATCAAAAAATTATTCAAGTAAAATTTAAATTGTTAAGTAACAAAATTTTAATTCCTATGTGCTAAACAAAATAAGACAAATAAATCAATCATATAAAAATGTGAATACAAAAGACAGAAATATACTCTGCGAAAAATTAAATACCAAAAAATGTAAAGCAAAAATTAAGGCAATAGCAAACACACCACGTAATTATAAAATTCTTCAAAAGACAAAGCATAAAACATATAACATGAAAAAGTATTAAAACGGAACAAGGTGTCTACATATAATCACTGTAAATATTATTTTTAGTGCACTAAAAACCAATAATCATGTCACAATACCTTGGTACCAAATTGCTTCGTGTTTTTAACCAGGCGCCGTTACACACACACTTAATAAAATACACTGTTCAGATAACTCAGACACATTTACTAAGGAATTAAATCGTTAAAGGATATGAGTGACCATCGCCCATCTAAATATCAATTACGTTAAAACAGGACATTCGTAAAATCCCGAGAGAGAGAGAGAGAGAGAGAGAGAGAGAGAGAGAGAGAGAGAAACGCATCTCCTTTCAGCAACGCTTTTGGTCTCTCAATGTCGGCTTTTCAGGGCATCTTAGACACAGCAGGACACGGCCTATGGGTGTGGGGACAGGTCCCAGACGATGTTTTTTATTTTAAAACTCTTTAAAATGATACTTAGAGACAAAGTGGAATTACAATTAACACTAATATTTATCATTACATAGTTTCAGAACAAGAGAATCTCTAGTTATTATAATAAGAATGGAAAACATCGCTTCACATAACATTCCTCAGTGACGTTCGGCAACTTTCGTAATGGAATTTTCCACCCCACAGTTTTTTTTATCGTGGCCCATAACGCCTTTGTACACTAATGAAGTCATCTGAGAAGGTGATAGGAATGCATTACTTAAGCAGTTTTGAAAATTGGACTAACAAACGCGTCTCTATACAATGAACAACGACCTCAGCTCTCTCAGCTCGATGGGGACTTCTCGAAACTCCAAGCAAATGGAGTCGGTCATTGGTCCGGCTAGCATCCAAGGGAACACGTGTTTGGGGCCGATGCACCGAGGAGAAGTATACTTTGAAAAGGGCCACGTGGTTAGCTACGGGCTTGGCGGGCCAGGGGCATGTGGCGTGGTCCTTACTCCATCCTATCCAGCACGTGTGAGAGCGAGGCCTTGTGGTTTGTATTTTTATCCTCCCTATGGGGCAGGGTTCACTTCCAGCACATAGGGGTTGAATCATTTTCAGTTGATGCCCGCAGGGGGTTTTTTGCCTGTAAGGAAACGACCAGACAGAAATCACTTTTGCCTCAGAAATTATCTACTTAAAGGGAGTGGCCTTCAAATTGTTTTAATCTCTGTATTCTGACCGTCTCCCCCAAATATCAAATATCGATCGTCGACAGTAAATGAAAACAACAAAAGAAAAGGAAAAGGAAAAGGGGAAGCAATTTGCTAGCGAAGTGCTTGCTAATTATGATAGTATATATATATATATATATATATATATATATATATATATATATATATATATATATATATATATATATATATATATATATATATATATATAAATATATATACTGTATAATCATTACACACACACAGTTTCTTTTGGTATTTTTGAAATTAGAATCATGTTTCCTGTTCTCAATTTATTAATGTAGTAAAATCTGTAGATGGGCACATGGTAATTTCACCAAGTCCACAAACTGGACTTAGGGTTTCACTTAGTCTTTATCTTGAGAGGTGTGCAGTAATTTCACTAAGTCCACAATTGGACTTAGGAATTTTCACTAAGTCTTTAGAATCACTTTATAAATCCCTACACACTCTGCACTTCTATGCCCTGTTACTGCTGTCCATAGTTCACCCTTTTCCTTATACAGGATTTGTCTGAGAGTGCGGGTCGATGACATGTCTTATATATTTTTCCCAAGTTTCACCTTCTATAGCCTGTTTCACCAGACTTCATGCGTGGATTCATTCTTAGTTTATCATTCGATTAATCACTTACAACCGCCTATGGGTTTGGCACCAAGGAGTAGCTTGTCCGGCTGTCCATATTATGTTGTCTGGGGGCGATCAAAGCTCCTTTATTTAGTGATCTTATGACTGGCACTAATGGAACTCTACAGGCGCTGAATTCGCATTTTTGCACTCATGGTACCCACATCATTAAAACTTGGTGCCAGGCTATGGTTATCAGACATTGCAAACTTGAAAATGTTATTCTCTGTTTTCTCTGTCTCTGTTACTCTCTGTTGTGCCGTCTTGTATTTGTTAAGGTATAAGTCTATATGATTACATATATACAGTATATATATACTGTATATATATATATATATATATATATATATATATATATATATATATATATATATATATATATTAAGCTCTGGTTATCAGACATTGCAAACTTGAAAATGTTATTCGCTGTTTTTCTCTGTTTTGCTGTCTTGTATTTGTTAAGGTATAAGTCTATATGATTACATATATATATATATATATATATATATATATATATATATATATATATATATATATATATATATATATATATATATATATATGTGTGTGTGTGTGTGTGTGTGTGTGTGTGTATGTGTGTGTGTATATGTATGTGTGTGTATACTTAAAAATATGATAGATATGACTTCATGGATTAATTGAAAATTAATAATCCTGTGAAAATGTGTTAGAATAGCGAGCTGATCGTCGGAAATATACGGTTTCCAAAGAATATCTATAAGAGGTGGCTAAATTAGTCGAGCCAAACGAAAGTGGCGCGTGAGAGACTGAATGTATCGTGGCGAAATCTAAAGAGTTCGTTCATTTTACCTGGAGAACGCGGTTTAGAGAAGTCCTGAAACCGAAGATGCATTAAGATCTTAAAGGTGGAAGGTTCCGTCGGTCATAATCCCGGATATATTTTCCTTTTCGGCTTTTTCCTCCAGGTGATCAGTGGAAAACAAATAGGAACCTTGGAAGAATTTTGATTCCAGGTCAATCAGAGCCACACAGGGAGCGCTTTAATAGATTATAAGTGTTTTCTTCCTTCAAAAATACATTTATCCTTAAGACCCACATGTCTTCTGTACAGGATTGTTTCTCCCTTTTTAATAGTGTATGTGTGTGTACATTATATATATATATATATATATATATATATATATATATATATATATATATATATGCACATGAAACTGCCCATTGACTCGGTATTGGAATACCTTAAAGATGACTTGCATAAACTTTATTTTCAATGAGGAATATTTTAAATAAACGTTTGGTATAGCAATGTGAAACCCACTTTCGCCTGTTCTTTCAAATTTATATATGGAATTTTTCGAATGCCTGTGCATCCCCAAGATTTTCCATTTTCCTGTAACATGGTACTGTTATATTGATGATATTTCAGCCATCATGCCCAAGGATTTGGATCTAAATAACATACTGGCTCAAACTCGAGAAAACCTTTTAATTGTAAATGTAGTATTTATTTATATGAAAAGACAAATAATTTGACATGTGGTTAAGATTTAGATATCAACCACTCTCAGACAAGAGCAAGATTATTTTTTTTCGTCTGACACGCTAAATCAGTGAATCCGCAGGTAATAAGCTGGTCAGATTGTTCGCTCGTATTCTCACTGAGCGGTCTTTAAGGTCTGACGTCCGAAATCTTTTGATGTCAATACGATGCGTTGGACGGAGGCCTTCTCTCACGTGCCACTTTCGTTTGGCTCGACTATAGTGCGGATCAGGTGGTGAGGAAGTTGGCATATGTAATGGTTTGAATATGAATGACTTGACGTAAATCCAGTCATTACTTGGCAGAAGCAAAAATTTAGAAAGTACTTTAACCTGACGAGAATGTGTGAGGAATAAGGCTGTATTCGTAATAAAGACAAGCTGATTTCATAAAAAGTATGTAAGAAGAAGACATAAGGAGAAATGAGGCCCGGGATAAAAAACGGATTGGACCGAGATGAGGACACCGTCGAATTCGAAGATGGTGTCAACTGTTCGGCAGGAAATGTTTGTGGGTGCAGGGAGGAATGCTAACAGGACGTAGTATGATGAAGAAGGGAGCGGTTTAGTAAATGCAGAAAAAACAGAAGGTCGTTTACAGGCATTCTTAAGCATGCTTTGGATAGTCAAAGAGAAAACGGGAGAGAAAGCGAAGGCAAGTAATAAATATAGATTGGTGAAAGTGAGAAAAAATTGTAGGGACATTAAGAAGTTATTTGACATTGAAGTAAAGACAGAAACAACGGTTAACGAACAAATGGCTCCCAGAAGAAAAAAAAAAAAGATAATACAGAAATGGAGAAATGGTGACAAAGGTGAACGTACTCCCGTGCAAATGGAGTGAGCATTTTGATGCTATGATAAATGTCCGTCATGATATTAGTAAAAATCAAAGTGTCTGGGGCTAAAGTAATTTTATAACATGTTCCAAATCAATAAAAATGAAAGATTCATGACGCGGATGAAATTAATATAATGGCCCATAAACATTAACAGACTTCAGATTTTCAATTAATATACATACACTGTTATATGAGAAAAGTGAATATATATTATGTATATATATATATATATATATATATATATATATATATATATATATATATATATATATATATATATACATACACTCTTTTTCTCACTTCTCCTCTCTAACACCTCCTCTCTCTCTCTCTCTCTCTCTCTCTCTCTCTGTCTCTCTCTCTCTCATCCATGTTAAGATAGTTGCCTCAGTTACATTGCCCAGCATTTTTGACATTTTATATTGCACCCCTTCTCCCCCCCACCCCATTCCTATCAGGGCTGAACTTGGACTTAAAGGGTGTCGGGAGTGTTACTGTTCATCTCAGTGACCTCAAAATCTGTGGATTAGACACTAATATCTGTCATTTTTGACATTTTATTTTTCACCCATTCTCACCCCTGAACTTGGATTTAAAGGGCATCAGGAGTGTCACTATTTGTCCCAGAGACCTCGAAAACTATGGATTAGACATTAATATCTGTCGTTTTCAGTTATTTTTACATGTTACCCCCTTCCCACCCCCATCCCCTTTGGTGCCAGTGATGTCTTACCTGACCCCCACCCTGTATTCTTTTCAAGATAGTAAGTCATATGTATACCAAGTTTGGCTGAAATTAAAAAAGTGCATTTCAGATTTATGCTGGAACATACACACACACATACATACATACATCCATTTACATTATATATATATATATTATATATATATATATATATATATATATATATATATATATATGTGTGTGTGTGTATATATATATATATATATATATATATATATATATATATATATATATATATATAGATAGAGAGAGAGAGAGAGAGAGAGAGAGAGAGAGAGAGAGAGAGAGAGAGAGAGAGAGAGAGAACATATATTAATAGTTGTTATAATCTGCTTGGTGTTTGTGATTGTAAATGTCATGAAGAAAGCAAATAGCATTATTATAGTGGCATCCACTATAATTGTGCAAATAAATGTGAACAATAAAGATGATGCAGGTATAACAAACCCACAATGACTATCATAGGATATAGTGTGACTATAGTGTGAGGTTATGGCCATGGCAGTAAATACTGTAATATTGATGATGGAGATTATAACTGACAGATAATAGTATAACCATTGATAGTTCCTTTGACGAGTTTGATGGTAAATATTGTGACTACTGTAGTGAATAGCTTGGCTATGGGACTATTACTCCATGGAATAATTGTTTAGAGTAAAACAGCAACTACCTCGAATATGGCAGTGCATACTAAACTATTCCATTAGAAGATATGAAAATGATAGTAAGTAAGGTAGTAAATACTATGAGAATGATAGTCAATACCAAAAATTATAGTAAATAGTATGACTATGACAGTGAATTATGTAAAAGTGATTCTAAGTAGTTTGAATGTAATGGTAAATCAGGGGAGTGACTGTAGTTAGAGTCTGGAAATAATTGACACTGACTGGGATCATAAACATTGTTATAGTTAGTAGGTAACTTCTTTTAGGGGCACGATAATAAATATATGAAGATAAACTTTGTGAATATGACCAATAGCATAGCTATGAAAAACTTCAGAACTGTTTCCCTCTTCCGCTTTCCTTGAAACTCGTGACCTTTCGTCCTCCTGCTCGAGGCCCCACTCTCTTTTTTCTTCCACCTTCTTTTTCTTGCTCTCTTCAGGCTTCGGTTAGACAAGGGCATTAGGCTGCCTCCCCCATCGTCGTCCTCAGCTACCATCATAACATTGACGGTTAATTCTAGGACTGGTAGTAAATAGCATGATTATTATGGTACGGCCTTCTGACTGGCAGGAAAGACTAAGAATCCGACGGACGGATTTTAAGATATTTAGAGCCACTTCGGTCTGCTGTGCTTCAGGACAGTTGACTGGATTTTGAAGTGGGTCAGATCTCGATGCAGACTCGGAATTGTTTGTCTATGCGTCTGTCTGCTTGTACACAAGCTAGCTCAAAGCAACTGTTGATGGATTTCAATGGAATTTCTTGTCTGTTAGGATTTGTGCCAATAAACAATCAATTAAAATTGAAAATGGGCTCGGACCCGTGCTTGAGCGGCTTACAGGGTCCAGCGGATATGTGCCCAAAGGAGGTGTGCTGTCTGAGTACTTTCTGGCTTTGCTATCGATAAGAGGTGCAGCCAAGAAACAAGTGATGACTAAAGTCAAACCATTTTATGAGTGGACTCCAAGACCATTTCCAGCGCTGCCAATTCTCCTTAATCCGGCTGCCTTTGCTTCACTAAGAGAAGGGAAGAAAAATGACAAACTTGGCAATCTGGCAAACTTGCTGCCACTTCTTCACTTGGGTCAGATCACTGAAACCCTTAGTCAAATCGTATAAAATGGGTCGAGATAATCTTCTGTATTCATTGTCTCGCACAGCAAGCTTCCGTAAACACCATGGAGAGTTCCCCACGCCGTGTCCTTCGTCCTGAAGAACGCGAAATGGCATACAATGTGTACCAGTTTTTTAAATGGGAAAAAGAAAATGGAATTTCAAAGTTTGGCATCAATCAAGAATCAAACATGCCGCAGATGCAACGAAGATATCAAAACTACTTTGCATCAGATTTGTAAGGAAGCTAAAGAAACGGAAGAAGAATTTGGAGAGCTGGTTTTTAGGAAAAGAAAAGGAAAAGATCAAAACCTTAACAAATATGGACGATTTTCGATCGATGCGTTATACGGCGAACTGTATTGGCTTTTATGCAAGGAAAGACATTCCGACGATAGACAAAGTTTTACAACAAGTGAAAGAAAATATTGGGTTTGGTGGCTGCAAGGAATCATTTCGTAAAGTGCTGCATGAAATTAAAGGATTATACACTTTGACCATTCAAATCTGCTTTAACGAGGGATTTAAACTACCCTTTCTCTTTATCATAGTCTGCCCATAGATTAAAGAGGTCAAACCAGGTGTGGATTAAAATGGTCAGAAGGATCTGGCACGTCGCAAATGGGCTCGGAGTCCGCTCATAAATTGGTTATTGTATAGAGCCCAAGTAAACTAATTCGATTATTGCTACGTCATTTTGGAAGAACATTAAAAGTTTATCTTCAGCAAAGTTTCTATATTCCTCCAAAATGGTGAAAATTAGTACCTGATATGTAAATGGCAAAAGGCAAAACAGGCAGAAATAAGAGCAGATGAAAAATTTAAGGGACCAAAAGATGAGAACATCCAAAAGGGAGAAACCTGGTATGACATTGTAGTCATTACTGTAGAGATAATGTCCCCAAAGTGTTTTTTGAGTAAGAGACAGACAGACAGGAAAAATACACTTACTCTTAAGTGTAAGGGACCAATGTGTGGTCCCAGGGCATCGCGTGTGGTGAGTCAGCCATCGGACAAAACAAGATCCAACAAAGCATCCCGCTCTCTCTCCCTCCAGGGCGTCAGCGGCGATCGCTCAAAGGAACGCAACTTCTTCCGTACAACATTTCTGTCATTGTTGTCTCAATTCATTTACGATCACCACTACCTGCATTGCCATACAAGCATTCCGACCATGTACTTATAATGTTCCACCGAATCTTCTGTATCAAACTGCATGTATGTTTCTGTTTGTGAAGACACCAAACGTCTCGCCATTTCACACATATTACACTACTGCATTGTATTCATTAATCTGTCTCGAATCTCATGCAAATGTCCATATGTGGAATTTCCTGGCCTTTCCATTGATATATGTTTATCATTGTACGTTTATTATGCCTCTCACAATCGCCATCTGTTTGTTGACGAGCATAGATGTCTGAAACATAACCTCTGTTTTGCCTTGTCTGTGTGTAGAAACTACATTGCGGCTCGCACCAGCCAATAACAACCTCGAAGATTCTGTAAAGAAGACGTGCTGGCACAAGGCCAGCTAAATCTGAAACAACATGTACCTGGACTCAGTAAGGAGCCACCAATAAAGTAGACATCACCCAGTCAGTATGTCACTTAATACCTTCCTTACACAAGGTATAGGTATTATAAGTCGGTCAAGCGTACTTGGACAAACGAGGGTGCAGGGAGGGTTAAGCGGCTATGCCAAACGTGTTTTCCTCATTTAACGAATCGGCAAAGAGCGACTTCCTTGTGTTTCTTTAAAAGAAGAATATATTTGGGAAACACTTGTAATTATAATTGAGGGCAGTATTGTAATTGATATGTTGCTATAAACAGCATATGAAAAGATTAATTAAGAAAATGTGATACCTCTTTCCTCACGTTCTGCCAAATCTACGTTTACCCTAAAGGGATTCCCGGTGAGGAGGAAACAATTATAGTTTCCGGTCATTAAAGGATTTAACAATTGTGACAAACTTTGGCGATACGTAAAATATAAGAAAAAACCAAAAGCCTTAATTATTCACAGAACACCAGTGAGGCATATAATTCATGAAAATGTAGATTCTGTGAAAAAAAATCGCAAAATTATGAATGACATGACGTAAGAAAGAGAGTTTTAACCGGAATTAGTCATAAGACTTAACCCTTAATTCTGCTGTTTATAAGGAAAAGAAGACCAGGAAATACCACAGAGGATTACAGCAGGTCAAAGCCGAATGAAAGAATGTAGCCTATCCATAATCTGCAGGTGACGTAGAGAAGCGGAAACATTGTGTCAGCAGTGTCATGGTTGGGGGGTCCCCCCCTTTTGACTGACTTCGTTGGTTCACCTTATAGGGAATGAGCTGTCCATTATTTTCTTTTTCCTCTTTTCTCTCTTTAAATCTTCAGCTGAAAACATTTATGGACAAAGACAGCCTACTATAAATCCAAGAGGGTTCCAAAGGGAAACGAGCCTGCAGAGGGAGAGGCAAAATTATGTATAGGCCTATGCTTCTCTAAAGACTTTTTCTTATCAAAAGTTATTGCCCCGTGGAAGAGAGAGAGAGAAAGAGAGAGAGAGAGAGAGAGAGAGAGAGAGAGAGAGAGAGAGAGAGAGAGAGAGATGAGCACCTGATACCTCTCAATGTTTGCACTGCCGTGCCATTTCGAGGGCTTATAAACATCCGCGAAGATATTTTCGTGCGTTACAGGGGGGATACCAAGTCAACCTTTTCTCCATCGTAGCCACAGACCGAGTTTCAGAACACCTTAAGATGTTCTACAATTGATACTTTATTTGGTTAGCCTTTGCACTGTTGGTGGTTGTGGTCATTCATCCGCGTGTGTTGAGCTGCTTTTTAGTTTTCTGTAAAAGAAAACTGCAGAGATCGCTATTTGTTTGTCTGTCCGCAATTCTTCTGTCCGCCCTCAGATCTTAAAAACTACTGAGGCTAGAGGGCTGCAAATTGGAATGTTGATCACCACCATCCAAACATCGAACAAAAAAAAAAAAATTGTAGCCCTCAGCCTCAAACACAAACAGAGACAGATAAATATAGTGCATGATATATGTTTCCTGTTTGATAAAGGCGAACGTTCGCATCTATTCTCGGGTGTGATAGCGAAGTTGCCAAGTCGCTCTTTTCTCTCTCGTTGACGCAGACAAGCTTCAGATTACATAAAAGTTTTCGCAAACCTCATGATGAGCTTTCAGATTCTATGAGTAATGTTGTTTTACAACGTCTCTTCCACATAAATGATCGGGCTATCCTCACTGGATTGAAATCGAAATAACATTTGGGTCACGTCGCCTGCAGTTTTTTTTTTTATATTACTATATAAATAGGAGCAAAATGGGACTTTTTAATGACAAGCCTGTGAAAAAATGTTCACAAGCTGCTTATCTTGAAACCAGAGCCAAGAAACCTTCATATTCATAAGGCTTTTGGTCACACGTCTCATTCGTTTATTGGGATTTTGGTTTTAATGTCAAAATCATCATTAGCATGACTGTCTATCCAAGAGAACATAGTCTAAAAATGCAACTGACCCTGTTATTTATACATATGTAACTGAGTCCACCGAATGAAACCTGCGCGTTTAGAGACACATGACGACCTATGTAAATGCTGCTGGAGGAGAGAGGAGAATTCTTCAACGTTGTCGTCTCCATTATACAATGAACGAACTGATTAATGGTAATGCAAGTCAGTTACGTTTGATGGCATTAATTTATAAGACATGCAGTTAAGAAAGATTTGTTACTTGCGCCCAGACAACGTAAGGAAATTTGACACAATTCTGCAAGCTACTTCATGGACTCTTAAAAAGTTAGTTTGTTAGCGAATTGTAGGCTTTAAGTAAATGCTACTGTAAATAAATTGATGCTACCCACGCCGCTTCTTCAGAAGTTTCCCTGACGTCAGTGGAAGTTGGCATCAATCTACCAATATTCGAATATTATATAGACAGAAAGATAAGTCCATATAGGCTATACTGAGAAACACAGACATATGCATAAGCACGTCTATACTTAATGTATTGACACTTGCTATTGAATTACCTGCATAAAGTCTCACGCAGTACGGCGACAGTCCCTTGAATATTAAGAGACTGCAGAGTGTTCCAGAAATGTTCACGGACTGACATTGGAAACGAAGCAGCCCCAGCAGGCAAGCGTGACATAGCCATCATTTGATTGCAACTTACAATACTCAGTAACGTTTCATTAAAATGATACCTGGAGCTCCTGGTTTTAATGAGACTAAACAAATAATCCCTATAGCTTTTATTGTCATTGCATCATGCAGAAGTTACTAATTACCTTATGTGCTAGTCAATGAATGTAGAAAATAAAGTTATTCTCCTTAAAAATGGATCCTAAATGCAGAAAAGTGACGTAATCATAATCTTACAGGAAATTAAATCTAGGTTATATATTGCAATGGGTTGAGGTAAACCTGAGGAACAGCAGATAAAAGGAGATGTGGGAATTCTTGAGAGGAAGGGGTAAAAAACGCCTAATTTTTTGTTTTAAGAGTTAAATACTATGCTCTTTTGAAGCTATAATGAACACTTCTAACACCATGTCCGCAGTTAGTACGTAATATTTTTCGCTATATTTTCAGGTATAAAGGTTTACGTACCAAAGAACACTAATACACACAAGCATTCGCGAAAAAGCAGTGAGTGAAAGTACATTATTCAAAAATTCTTTGCAAAAAATGTAAGGATGTCATGTTCAACCTGTGAAGCACCAGCCTGATTAACGGCAGAACCTGCAAGGAAACCAAAGCTTCATTTCATACTTCAGTGAAATTCCTCTGTTGACAATAACGCGATTATTGAGACACTGACAGGATTGCTTTTTTTCTTCAGATCCCTAATGTCGCTTGACTAGTGACCCGAACGGGTAAAAGTTTCTGGTACTGATAATGAGGATTTTTGTAGGAGCACAGGTGGATCCTTCTCTACTGTGAGGAAAGATGGCAGCACTGAACCTGGGCAGATGTAATCTAAAAAATGAAATTATAATCATTAGTTTTCCTGCCGATTTACTAATGATGTATTAATGGAAAAGGGACTCAATACTGAAATACACTGATGAATGAACTGGCTGGGGAACTTTTGTCTTACAGTTTCATTTGAGGTTTGCAGCTATCGCCCGTTGCTTCGTTGGAGTGGATGTGATCCCAGACGAACAAACGTGGTTGGTTAATCTTTCACGCTGTTCTTGCGCCGTGCAGTGTTGATTCTCCCTTTCACCACTTAGACCCTGAATTTTTTTTCTATAGTAAAATTACACACTGCTGAATCAGCATCTTTCATCACTTGAACATGAAATATATTTATGTGCATTAGTTTAAGTCTCTGAGAGTAATAAGGGGGAAGTTAAAAAAGAACTCAAGGAGCGTGGTATAAGTATTTCCTTTCTGTGTTTCCTAAATATATATCAGTCAAAATATTCATAAAAAGTCTGATAAATATCAAGGAGCTGTCATATGCTATTCTCTTACACAAGATATAAACAGCTGAATTAACACTTGATCGTGTGCCCCAGAAGGGGGAAGGGGGAGGGGGAGGACGAGATGGGAAGGGGGGGAGAAGGGGATGGTAGGGAGGGGAAGGGGAGGGGGGATAGGGAGGGGCAGGGTAGGGGAGGGGAAGGGAAAAAAGGAAGGGGAGGGGAGGACATAGCTAAATTAAAACATAATCGTGTGCTCTGGAAGGGGAGGGGGGGGAGGAGGGTATGGAAGAGGGAAGGGTGAGGGGATGGGAGAGGGAAGGGAAGGAGGAGGAGGAGGAGGAGGACACAGCTAAATTAACATTTGATTGCATGCTCTGGAAGGGGAGGGGGAAGGAGGTGAAAGGGGATGGAAGAGGGGGAAAGCGGGGGAAGATAGGGGAGGGGAGGAGGGAGAAAGGAAGGGTAGGGAAGGGGTTTTTGAGGGGAGGAGGGGAGGGGAGGAGGGGAGGGAGGGAGGAGGAAGGGAGGGAGGGGGGGGAATGGGGAGGGGAGGAGGAAGGGGAGGGGACGGGGAAGGGGAAGGAAGGTGGAAGTGGAGGGGATGGAAAAGGGAAGGGGAGGGGAGGACACATCTAAATTAAATCTTGATAGCCTGCTCCAGAAGGGGAGGGGGGGGGGGGGAAGAGGGAAGGGGAGGGGTTACATAGAAGATAGATTCTACCAAGTCAAAGAAGTGGTGAAAAATCCGGAGGGTTTCATACTAATCCTGAGATACTGGGAGAGGTCACTGTAGGGTTACTAGAGGCCACTGCTGACCTACTGATCATATAAGGCTGTATTGTCACCAGGATTGAGTAACCATGCAATATTTCAAGTCCATTGAACAAAAGGAAGAGGTCGAAAATTGAGTTACATGATTTGAGGACAGACAGGCAGACAGATGCAGAAGTCGTGTTAAATAAAAGCATGTAATAAAAACACAGTGAATACGTGTACCACGAATATGTTAAGATTCTTTTTTATGTGATAACGGCTCTAATGAGGCTAATGAAAGGAGCTGAGGAACACGGGAGTAGTGAGCGAGTTCCACCTCTTTGATGAAGGTGATGAATACCTCGAGCGTGTAACTTTCACCGGCATTGTTTGTGGGAACGGGAGACCAGAAGCCTGCTACAAAGCTGGAAGTAATGAGTGAAACAGCCCCGGAAAAAAAAAAAACTAGACATGAAGTGTCCAGAGGCTGAAGGAGAACAACTTTTAAAAGCTTGAACAACTGTATTCAGCTTTCACTTACTCAAGATGACTCTCTCTCTCTCTCTCTCTCTCTCTCTCTCTCTCTCTCTCTCTCTCTCTCTTTTCCCAGAAATCTGCACCAGAAATAAATTTACCCAGCCTGACTGAAAGCAAACACTGGAAAATTAAAAAAAAATATAGAATCTAATTATAAAAAGCCAAGAGAAGGAAAGTAAAAAAATCCTGAGGCTTTTACACATTAAGAAAAGATCACTCTCTCCTAGATTTAGATGTTAGGCGAGTACGGACAAAAGGTCATGACTTTTGTTTATTGGGGAAATATGAATTTTGTTATGTAGAGAATTCTTCATTGATTACAAAAGATAGTATATTCAATGTCTTTCCTAATGATTTTTTCAAATGGTCATCTTGATTACAAAAAGATCTCTCTTCAATGTCTTTCTTCTTCTCAAATCTCTCTCTCTCTCTCTCTCTCTCTCTCTGTCCCACCAAAACCAGCAATAGATATAGAATTGAGCATCCAAGAGTTGAGAGCAAAATAAAGTATTATAAGGGAAAAACACATTTCGCCACTTTCATCCATTTCAAACATCCTTACAGCCCATTCACTTAAGGGGATAGAAATCTGATTTGAGGCACAGCTGGACTGAAATGATATAAACGAAAGCTATTATTTACCGTTTCATTTCCTGAGTTGCAATAAGGTGGGACTGCACAGGGAGCGGCTGTATAATTACCAGTGGAGCTGCTGTCTTCTTCGTTCGTTTGCCTCTTCCTTCGGGCTTTCCTTCCTGCCAGAGGACATCTAGAGAGAGTCGGGAACGATAAGGCCCTGTCAATTCTCGTTCCGCTTGCCTCTTCCCTCCCGCCAAGCTTTCTGCTCCAGGGTACTTCCCCTCATGTGGGAATGAACCCTCAGGGCCAGTCCTAATGTCATCACGTGATGCAGATAAATGCCTTAATAATAATAATAATAATAATAATAATAATAATAAATAAGGATCTTCTAGACAGTGACCCCAAAAGGGTTTTCGGCGTCATTATCTAGGACTAATATTTCTTGGGGGTCACGATCTTCACGATACTTACAGTCTTTTGTTTATGTTTTTACGGCGATCCCCAACGGGCTTCTACTAAACCCGCTGCAAAGGTGGATGCATACGGGGTTAAAACCCGTGAGGGTCACCATCCGAGAGGGCTTTTACCACTTGCAGCGCTTGACTGTACTGTATAACTTGGCGTGTCGAGAAATTGTCACTTTTTACAGTTTCCACCGACTCCCGTGTTCTCACAGAGCCGTTTGGTGAGTGCGTGCGTGGGTGTGTGTTTACTGCTGGGTTCCATAAGGGCGTTCGATCGTCCATAGTGTCAGCTCTTATGTAAGAATATCAAGACAAAATTAAAAGCCAAGGAGAGAGACAGAGAGAGAGAGAGAGAGAGAGAGAGAGAGAGAGAGAGAGAGAGAGAGGATAAAACAGACTGACTTACAATAAAAAAAAAAGATAAAATAGACAACATACTGGCAGACGAGGAGGAAAACGATAAAGGAAGATAAGAATGAGAGACAGGCAAAGAGATGACCAGATATGAGCAAGGGGCAGAGAGATAACGTAGAATCTGAGGACTTTAAGCCATTCGCATGTTCAGAACCGCTGATGCTAATAATTAATCAATGTATTTGTCAGTTACAATAATAGGAGTAATATAAAGGAAATCGTGGTGGTGACGATGAGACGATAACGACACATTTCCTTAACGCCCAGAATACTCTTTCACCCCAATATTAACCTTGAGATTCATTGAATCAAAGTGTTCTTTATGTCATATAACGATCTAGATAAGATAGTTTGTGCGAGTTGACGAAGGGCATTTAAAAACAGGTGAGTGATAATCAACACTTCTGACCGCATGATGTCCATGTTCTGATGTTTAGTCTAATACTTGAAAGGTGAAGGTCGTTATATATATATATATATATATATATATATATATATATATATATATATATATATATATATATATATACATATATACTGTATATATATATATGAAAATTTTATCACACCGTGATTTATAAACATTCATGAAGCTACAAATGTCGCTTAATATCCAATTCACGGTACTTACAACTTACAACATTCATTCAGAGTCTATAAATGGCTCATGGTAAGCATTCATGGTTAAAATCAATAAAATCGTAATAATAATATATATATATATGTGTGTATATATATATATATATATATATATATATATATATATATATATATATATATATATATATATATATATAATATATATATATATATATATATATATATATATATATATATATATATATATATATATATATATATATATTATTTTTTAACCAGGGAATGCTTACCATGAGCCATTTACAGACTCTCCTGCTGAAGTCATTGACATTATTTGCAGCTCTCTGTTTTGTCATTTAGACTTAGAATTAATCTGTACTTCTTTTTCTCCTCAGTCAAATAAGCTCCTCAGGAACAAGGAAAAATTATTCACGTTTCTTTCCATTGACTTATCGTAGTTGACGATTTATCTCCTTGCCTATCAGCGGCACTTTCGTGACTAAATTACAAATTGACACACATTGGTTTTGTTACTACATGTTGACTTAGCAGCTGCACCTAAAATTTGAAACATGTCATTGGGGTGCTGGATTTCTATTGGTTGGCAGGCAGCATCGCCTTGCTGGTGGTCTGTGCAGCAGCAAGGGCATTCAAAGTGTACACTGAAAACCTGGACAAGTACGCCCCACGAGATTCTCAACAAAGCTACAGCTCTTTTTCGTGATTTCTCCGAAGTGGCAAACTACACCCTCACCAGAGCCAATTCTTTATGACGATCAGCTCATCAAAAAGGAGTGTAGGATGTTGAAAGATGACCCAAGAAGGACGCAAGAGAAACTTGACAATAGCTCAGCAAATGCAAGTTCGAAGCCATATTCAATAGATGGATGAAGGACATTCTAGTAAGCTCACGCATTTCAAATCTTCCCTTCTCAAACTGAAACCAGCAACCAAGCGATACACCCTGGAGTGAGGGACACCTGGCATACTTCAAACCATCCATTTGATAAATGCCTGGGAGATGCGATATAAACTCACACCTGCTCCGGAGGGCAGTTCCACCCTCCATTTTCACCACCACTTTAAAGTGCCACTCAGCTGAAAGCGCTCGGGGAAAAACTAAAGTTTTCCACACCACGACCAGAATCAGCACAGATCTAGACAGAGCCAGGTAGATGATACCCTTATCACTTGTGTATGGTCAGTATCCTGCTGGAACTAAGTACCGGGCCTATATATACATTTAAATCTTACGTGATGTGGGGACCAAAGAAACATTCCTCTAGGAATAAAACACTCCGCCTTTCTGGTTCATCAGACTTCAAAAGAGCCGCCACAGTGCACTACCTCCAAGGCTCTCAGGGGTTAAGTCTGGACAAAATGACCCATAATTCAGATATTAGGTTTAGCATCATCTCATCAACTGACAACCAGGTTAAGTCTAGACAAAATGACCCATAATTCAGATATTAGGTTTAGCATCATCTCATCAACTGACAACCAGGTTAAGTCTAGACAAAATGACCCATAATTCAGATATTAGGTTTAGCATCATCTCATCAACTGACAACCAGGTTAAGTCTAGACAAAATGACCCATAATTCAGATATTAGGTTTAGAATCATCTCGTCAACTGACAACCAGTGATTAGAATTATAAATATGTGTCTTAAAATGGATTTATTAGAGATTTTTTAGCATTCACTGGGATGTTTCGGGTTTGTAAATTTAGATATTTTGTTATTCTATCTTGTAACAATATAACTCGAAGAAATGCAACTGAATCTGCTTTAATTAAACATCGCGGTGTCTTAATGAATGGAAGTCAGGAATGGATAAACTTCTCGCTTTTGTTATTAGAGATTTTTCAGCTTATTTCTTTTTAATCACCGTTGAACTGTTTCGCTATCCTTCAACTGGTTTGTCTCGTTTCCACCAATTTAGATATTTTTGTCGGTATTTTTTCTGCTTTCATATTTTATAAGTCACTTTCAGCATTTCATTATGGTACCTTGAAAACTGTGTGTGTGACATATTTCTTCATTTTTTGTGACAGATTTCTTCACTGTTTACTTGCTAGAAAGGAAGTTTACAATCTTGATAATTCACTTCAACAGCATCACTCCAGGAAACTGACGTCAGTTGCCAAAGCGTCCGCTATGGGAAACTCAGTGTCGTGAACGTTTGCTGTTATCGGAAAGTCAGTGTTCGTTTACCCACGTTTCATGGGAGTTTTATGAACGTGTGTTGCAACATTCTTCGTCACTGCCTTAGGCAATGTATATTTCAGTTGTGAATGTAAGCAGTTTTTTTTACTGCAACAATGAAATGAAAATTTCTGAAATATTGCCCTTCGTTGCTCTTTCGTTGCTTTTCCTTCTTGAGAATGTGATCTTTGCTAGCAGAATATATTTCAGTCATCAACTTTATATAAATGAATATATATATATATATATATATATATATATATATATATATATATACTGTATATATATATAGTATATATATATATGTATATATATATATATATATATATATATATATATATATATATATATATATATATATGTACATATACATATACATATACCTTTTCATATACATATATATATGTATATATATATCTTTAATATTTATTATTAGTTTAACCAGAAACCAACAATTATTATTAATAAGAATAGATATTGAATTAAAAGTGTCCACTGATGAATTTATGTCACGATTTTTTAGTAAGTTCTGCTAAACTGTGAACTTCGTTTATAGCGAACTTTCCAGTTTGGGCACATTAACAGAAGTTATTGATAGGTATTAATAGCAATAAAAAATCTGGAATTAGAACTCAGAAAAGACTTTTAGTAGTTATAGATGAAATAACGAGAAGGCAAATTGACAACCACTGTAATTAAAAGCATTAGAATCATGTGCGTCACTGTTACCACATTACAGTGAGGTGTCGCTCACCACGGCTTAAAAATGGAGCTTTGACTGTCTTTACCGATGAGTATCATAAATACATTTCACTGTAATAAGGAACAATGCCAGGATCTTAATCAAATTCACCATTGCATAACTGAAACCCAAGCAACTGAGAGTTACATAATGAATATGTACTTTCTCTAACGACAAAAAGTTAACAGAAAGGAAACAAGCGCGATGTAGCAAAGATTTGACTGTCGCAGTTTAAGAGCCATTCCCTTAGCTATCCACCAATCGCCCCGTTGGCAATCGGAAAGTTGTCACTTCACTGACCACAAAGACGCGCTAGGCGTAGCCCTGATGTCACCTAGGACTATGAGGCTGCCGGCTGGACGTACAGTGTATCTTCACAACAAGCTTTGTTACGGCAAAATATAGAAATTTTCGCGTTACGCTAAATTTAACAATTCATTTGTACATGAAAGGTTTGTTAATGGCCTTTATGAAAGCGTTATACTTTACAACTATTTCACTTTGAAAATGAGTAGGCCTACTCTAACATGAAAAGCCACTGTGCAAAGACGTTCAAAGAGTAGCGTTTCATTTCAAGCACAAATAGGCTACAGTTGATCAGGGATGGATTACCTTTTGCACTTTATATAACTGGACAATATTTAGGCAAATCACAGCTAAACCAGGTTAGGCTCAATTGACATGATCATGTTGGAGGAGGATCCCAGAAAATATAAATATCTTCTCACCACGCAAAATGCGATAAATTGCCTTTACAGTGATAAATAATCTAATACTGCTAATGCCAGTTATTGTGCTCTAGAAATATAAAAATACAATTGTTTTTCTTCTTTACAGAGAACTTTCTTACTGATATATTTCCTTGTATAATGTCAGGTTGCACAGAAGGATGATCGTTCTGATGTTATTTAAAAGCAGAAGTGTTTTAATTTTTGCAGAATGATCAAAAAGTAAAAGAGTGAGCATAAAAGATCAAACAACGCTTTGAAGTCAGTTAAAATGGAAAATTCTTGTGCTTTGCTGCTCCAAAAATAAAATAATGGAAATATCAATTTTTTTTTTTTGGTGTCTTGCAAAACTTCGATGAGTTGCCTTTCCAGTTGCAACACTTGTTGCTGTCTATGCCATCCATGTTCAGTAAAGTACATTACCACAAGCTTCGATTGTATGATTTATATATATATATATATATATATATATATATATATATATATATATATATATATATATATATATATATATATAATTAAAACTGGCTGGATTTACGATCATAAAAGTTTCCCTCTATAACGTGAGTAAAGACAAAGTAAATTTTTACCTTTACCTAATTTTTACCTACTTTCATTAAACACTCAAGTGGTTAAACTCGTACAAGTAATGTTCATCATTAACTTGATTATTTAAAGTACAGCAGTCACAAAAGTATACAGATTTGTGCCATAATTTTTTATGGTATACGTGCACCGGTATACATATGATTAGTCACATATACGTACAATGACCATATGCACTCTATATTCCTATACAAGTAGATCAGTGATTTACCATGCTTATGGCATGTAAATGAAGTCTGGACGAAAAACTGTCTATTTTTTTCCCCGTAAGAGGTTAATGTCGTCAGTGTACCTTGTTAATGTATGTTTTTTTTTGTCCAAAGAGAACGCTCCCTATCCTGTGTTTACGCTGGATCAAAACTTTTGAATTGTTCTTAAAATCTATCCTTTTTTAAGAAACACGTGTTGAATAATTGTTGAATATTTTCTCACATGACAATTATAGAGATTTTAATCCTTGAAAATTGTATTTGTTTTAAAACAAATGTCGAGCTTCCCCTTGACTTTCGACGATGCATCTTAATCCCCCCAGCCACCGTGCCTTTTCGCCCACCCTTGTGCCTTGTCGTGTTTATACCTTGTATTCTTGTAGTTTATTGCCATTTTTTGCTGTTGAAACTGTGATTTCAACTGTGTGTCGTGTCTGTACCATTACTGTGAATTTTTGAATGAACTGAGATCGTTAAAAAAAGAACTGTCGGTCCTGCGAATCTGCGATCTCCCGGAGCTGTTTGAATTTTTGTATTGGGAGATGAATAAAGGAAGAGAGACACGAGTCACGAGTTTCCTTTTTATTTTGAATATAGAGGAGACGATGTCTCAAACTGAGGGGCTCATGCCTAAACACTACGTACCTACCTCACGCGTTTCACTGTAAGCGTTACTCACGGCTCTTTTCAGCATCCCTTCGGCTCCTAACTGCAACGCCTTTCATTTCTTTTATTATACTTCCTTTCATACTCTCTTTTTCCTGTCATTCCATCCTCTCCTACCAATCGTTTCAACATGACTTTCAACGCCGAATGACCTCATAGGTCCCAGCGCTTAACCTTTAACCTCAATTTAAAATTCAAATTAAAATTTCCTATAATAATTTTAAGTTTATCAGACTTCCACCTAATCGCTGCTTGATTCCCATTTTCTTTTTCTTTTCAGGCCGGACTGCAAGAAATCACGCAGTCTCCTCATCAAGATTTAAAGATATTTTGCCTAAAGAGTGTTCGCCTTCTCCGAGTGCCAAGTGTGAATTAAAGTGAGAACAGAACGTTTTTTTTTTCAAGATCAAGTTGCCATAGTAATCCTGTAACAAACTCGGCACCTAATTAGATGAACAGGAAATCAGCGTCCAACGAAAATAGAGTAGGCAACATTCTACTGACATTTCTTTGCCACATCTTTTTCAAGTTTTCGAAATCAATACGTTATGTTAACTGAAGGACTGTCGCAAAATTCATTTGTTCACATCAAAGAGATTTTGCAGCATTTAAGTAAAAGATTTTGAGACAAAACATATATATATTCTGATGGACATATCTTACAAGCTGGTAAATGGATGGTGATTAATTCCGGGATATGCAAGATTTCATATCATGAATATTTGAAGAAAAGACTTTTGACCAAATAAATCGATCACAGGTTATTTTTACATTTCGCTATCGTGAGCTGTGAAGGTTTCCCATCTTTACATTTTCTATGACCTTGATCTCATCTAACATCGTCCTCGAAGGGAAACCCAGGTAAGTTGAGTGCTTTTTGTAGTACACAAAGGAATCTTGTGTACGGGCAATGAAATGATCATTTAAACGTATATAATCACTGAAAACAAATTTCATCGGTAAAATTATACTTTACACCCGGACTGCCTCTCAGGCTATGCACGATATCTTTCTTGCTTGTTTTGATGGCTTTTGCATGTTTCATACCATTATTGTTTTCGCAAATGCTTAGTCTTCGACTAGGTCATTGTTCGGAAGCCTCCAGGCAGCATAAAAAAAAACATTTTTTCCTGAAGTTTTCTTGTTTTGTTGTTTTCTGATGCTATTATCTTCGGCAAAACTATCGTTTTCCGATTGTCACTACCTCAAAGTAATCAAACGATGTGGGTGACGCTACTTTTCTAACGATCATTTTTTTAACATTTCCACATTTTGAAACTGTAATGTGATGTCTCACTGCGACATGTAATGTCTTCACACTGAAATGATGAATGAAAAAGGGGTTACAGATTTAATGAAAAGACGTATACAAACGTGAGAACAGAGGATGAGATTACGATGCCGTCATCGTCATATGACCACTTTTAACATTTATCATCGCAATTGGCGGGAAACTAAAAGTAATTAGCTAAAATGGAATGTTGCCACGTTGCATAATTCAGCCATTGATCTTACCTATTTATAAGAACGTTTCAAATGGTTGGGTTGAATAGAATACTAAAGGTAACATAAACATACTTATTCATCTTTAAAAGATAATAATTAATTAATGAATACATATAAGTGATATCTAAAAAACATTTATAAATTCTTGGAATTGTTAATGATTTCATGGTTAAATTATCCTGACCAAAAATGAGCGAAGGCAGTTAGTAACAGAAAACGAGTTACATAGCTCTTTGATATCGGTAACTTTGCAAATTTATCAGTCATATTATACTATTAATTAGCAATGGAAAGTGTTATAACCTTGATAAAGAGAGACAATTATTTTCAAAGGGTTTGAACTTCTCAAGAAGAAGGAAGGACGAAAAGATATACAAGAAGGGCAGCTAGATCACGGCAATAACTGTATATGTAGTATATTAAGATGTAAACCTGTACCATAGGGAAGGGACAATAAACATGTAGTACTTTATACGATGTATATTTAATCCACCTTAAGCCCACGATCTTAAGTTATGACATAAGATGTATATGTCTTGAACTCCTCTCATTATATACTACCTATCTATATGGGTTTCATAGTTGGGTTGCAGACTGGGTGTAAAGTTTAATAATACCACTTCATCTTTACTGGAAGACCAGTTTTAATTAATTAACATTAAGTGTAATGTAAAAACCTATTTATAGATGGGATTAATCGTTAATGATTTCATGGCTAAGTTATCCTGACCAATAAGACGTGCTGGCAATTGTGGGTGTTATGAGCTTTTGATATCTTTATTATAATTTTCTGTGACATTATGTTATCTAACAAAATTAACTTTTGATAAAATGTTAATTCAAAGTTTTCTCTCTTAATAACGCCCTAAATATATAATTATGTTCTGTCAAGCTATATATATAATTATATATTCCTATATATATATAAAATGTAATATATATTTATATATATATATATATATAATGTTTTATATATATACGTTGCATAATCAAATGTATATATATTCTAAACATATATATATACATATATTCCTGATAAGAATTATATTTAAATATATATATATATATATATATATATATATATATATATATATATATATATATGTGTGTGTGTGTGTGTGTGTGTGTGTGTGTGTGTGTGTGTGTGTGTACAGGAAAAGAAGTGCTTGGGGTATATACATATTTTAGTAGCACGTGTTTCTTTGTCTTTCATAACATCATTCAAGCCTAAAAGAGACATTACAGCTTTATAAGCTGGTAACGCTCAGTAAAGATGTTATTAACAAAGAAAATTTATAAAATGTATCAGTTTTCTCTGTTAATAACGCCCTTACTCAGCTCTGTCAGCTAATAATGATTACATATTCCTGTAGTTGTGGAAAATGTAATCTCTATTTTAAGCTTGAGAATGTTTTATTAGTGTTGCTAATCAAATGTCAGGGTTCTGAACATATCTTATTTTCCGATATTAGATTTCAAATATATATTTTATATATATATATATATATATATATATATATTTATATATATATATATATTATATATACACAGATACATATACATATATATATATATATATATATATATATATATATATATATATATATATATATATATATATTTGAATATTTTCATACACATACATATATATATATATATATATATATATATATATATATATATATATATATATATATATATATATGTATGTGTGTATAATATATATATATATATATATATATATATATATATATATATATATATATGTGCATATATGTATACTTCTCATGTTAACATGTACATTGCAAATGGTACATATGGTGCAACACATTTTTAGTAATAACTGTACTTGTATAAATTCACTCAGCATTCATTTTCAGGAAGACTAATTCATGCACGGGTCTGTAAATATCCTTTCTTCATATGATAATTTTTGTTTAAAGAACCCCCACCGTTATCTGAGACGTAAAGAAAGAAATAAGAAAGTCCTGTTTATTGCACAACTCCTTTATTCCCTGCCCCCTTATTTTCTCTCTCTCCCCAGCCGAGACTTGAGCATCCCCGTCCCAAGCTCCCCTTAGCATTAAGAACCGTAATACTTAGTCCCCCAAACCAAGGGTCCGGACCTCGAGCGGACCCTAAGAAGTTAGATCTAAGAAGGTACAGTGAAAACCCCTTTTACTAGAGGAAACTTGGCCTTTTGTAGAAGTAGTCATCCTACCGGAGTATGGTCCTTTGTAGAAATATTCATCCTATAGGATCATATCCTTTGTAGAAATAGTAATCCTGTTTGATCATTCACTTCTGTTTGATTTTCATAATCCCCTATCGACTGTCATTTGTAGAAATGTTGTTTTTCCTAGATCTTGTCCCCTGTAGAAGCCATCCTTTGTAGAACAATGATTTGAGTGGGTGCTGCCCTTTGTAGAAATGGCCGTGCTAATAGTGGGTCCGGCATTGCAGAGACAATTCTGCTGAGGGAGAAGGCCTTGAGAGAAACCTCTCAGGAAACTGTTGCTACGCTTTAAAACTCGTAGGAACCTGCACCAAGAGGAAAATGTGTTGAAACAAATATGGTTAAACTGAATTCACTTTTATGTCATTTAGAAGCTAATTTGAAAACTGACTCGCTTTCGTAATTGTAAAAATACTTCTGACACCGAAAATAGCTGTTTCTACAGATCTCATTTGATTGATTTGTTCTTTGTGTCTTTGCCCTTATCTTCAACGATCGCCAAAACGGCCTTTATAGTTGTTGTATAAAAGCACTGCGGATTGGCATTAGTTGATAAAATCGTTAAATATACAATGGTTCCTATTTTTCCATTGCTTATTTCAACATCATATATAGTATATATATATATATATATATATATATATATATATATATATATATATATATATATATATATATATATATATATATATATATATATATATATATATATATATATATATATATATACAATAGGCAACAGTAAATATATATATATATATATATATATATATATATATATATATATAATATATATATTCTATATATATATAAAGTATACAATAGGCAACAGTAAATATATATATATATATATAATATATATATATATATATATATATATATATATATATATACATACATACATACACATATATATTTGTGTATATATATTTAATAGCCCTGGGGTTCAAAATAATATTCTTTCGTACATTATTGTAAAGGTTTAATGATTTAATTATCATAATTATTAGTACTTCCGTCCAATGGAATTCGACATACAAATGTCTGCCAGCGGTGATCAGTAAGACTCGATCATAAGCTGTCCATGTATTAGATAACTGTCGATACGCTATCTTTTTCTGTTAGTGCTTGAGTGCGCTTCTACTCTAAATGAACAAGCTATGCTTTTTTCCAGTAGATACTTCTGTTTTGAATACTTCTGCTGTTACTTGCACGACAGATTTCAGTGTAACTGCATAGTTGCTAATTTAAGATGGTAGCCAAAGTTCTGCAGCATTATAATTTTTCAGCTAATTAATTTTTTCCAATTTAAAGTACCTAATGAAAAATTGAATTTTAGCTTGTTTTTTTGAAAACCGTCTTCACTTAGAATTGCTGAACATTTAATTGATTGTGGATTAATTTTGAGATAGCGAACGAAATTCTGCATCTCTCTCTCTCTCTCTCTTTCCTCTCCCAGCAACCCAGGTTCGATCTCGGCGTGGATCGTTGGTGGTGGACGTGTGGGGTGATGGGGTGTGTCCTGTCATTCATCAGGTCCCTCAGGTCCTATCATGGATCTCACCTCACGCCCAGACAGTTGGAGAGACAGCGGCGCCAGCGATCTCAAAAGACGCAGTAAGTAAGAATAAGTCAAACTGAGATACGACAATCTCTGTGTAACGATGCCGTAAGATGCCCTCCTGGGAGGTGAGGCAAGGAAGCTCACTTGCACCCATTCCCAGGCCGTTTCACAAACTCGACCTGGAGTTATTTCTGAAATTTAGGCTGTCAAGCCAAGCAGCGGGGCACCTTCATCTACTCAGCGCATAAGACAGTGAAAAGAGGGAGTTGGAGTGGTCTGACACGATAAACAGAGCCAGAAAATAAAGGAAATGGAGTACAAAGATCTTAAGTTGGTATTGGGAAGATTTTAGAAAGGAAAGAGAAATAGAGATAAGGTATAAATCTAAAAAGTTGATGCAGCTCACTCCATCGTAAGGGGAATTAAAGCCGATGGGTGCTTCAGCTGGGTGGTCAAAGTCACTGTCTAATGTTGTTTCTAAATACCAGGCCTTAGTTCGAATCCTGGCCGGCGCAATAGCACTTTTCCATTATAATTCCCTTCGATGTAAGTTATTCCCAAGGTATATGAATTTGATATCGCACTACATTTCTGGTATAATATTTGTGATCTATAATATATATGTATATATATATATATATATATATATATATATATATATATATATATATATATATATATATATATATATATATATATATATATATATATATATATATATATATATATATATATATATATATATATATATATATATATATATATATATATATATATATGCACACATATACAATTTTATCACAGTTTTTCTGTTTTACAGTTGTTATTGACTATCAGCGCAAATCCAGCTGTTATAATTTTGCGGCATAAGTTTATGCAGCTTTCTCTTGGTGTAAAATGTCATTTACCATTTCTTGTTTCTTTTGCATCATTCTCTTATGCATTTACCCTCTTGTACTCTTACTTCTCTATACAATCTTTTTTCTTTGTTATCCACTGTTGTTTTCTTTTTGATTTGATATTCTACACAGAAGCAATGAAAGTTTTTAAAAACCATCTGGATCTATTTTTAGTTTGTTACTGGTTTATTTATGAAATGATAAAATAAGTACTTAGGTGGGTGTCAAATACACTGTCCTCAGGTGAGGTTATCATTAAATCTACATACTGAGTCCATTAATGCTTGTTGCTACATGAGGCTAGAAAAGTAATGTAGTAGAATCATGTATTTTTAATCTAATAAGCACCTAATGAACAGCTATGATGTCTCCTGAACGGCTATTTTGCTGCTCAGGTCAGTCAAGTGACCTGGTAGATGAGCAAGGTTCTCACACCTAACCTCTGGCAACTAATGGACTAAATGCAACCATGCCCTGCCAACAAATAAAGCACTAACAGACTAAATATATTGTTTCTGTTCTGGCTTCTCTCTCACTCAAGAGCATAAAGTTGTCCTTCACCAAACTGGTAGAACTGCTTGATTTTGCATCAAATTGCATAATTTATCAGCTAACTATAGCCATGCTTGCAGATACAAAAGGTTACTAACAGACCAAATATGACAATCATCTAAAGAGCACAGACTAAACATGACCAAGCCTGCCACTATAAGATGATATTAAAGAAACCTTATAAAAATGTCTGATGAGTACAAACATATTGAGCCTTTGTCTACCCCACTTCTCAGTGACCAACCCTCAGTCTTATTCCAAAGGGTGGATACAATTCTACATCTGAAACATTACAAGTTTGATGAAATTTGTGGACTACGTCCATGAAGCAATCCCGGACAAGTAAGATGAGAGGATCAGAGGCAGCATTTTACTCAAATTCCTGATCTCCAGTTTCTCCCTGCCACTTCCTGCTCATATCCATTTAGTTTTCCAACTGATCATCACACTGACAGGGGACATATAAGCAATGCCATCCACTCCTCAGAGGAACTCAGGTTCCTCCTGACGCTGCCAGATCTCGATGTCAGTAGGCAGCCTAAGAGGGTTGACCAGGCAAAGGAAATATGGCTTCACCAACAGCCAACCATCATATGGGCTGCCCTCTCCAGTGCAGATGAAACATGCCGCCCACAACATCTAAGAAGCCAGGGAAAACCAGGACCAGGACCAGGACCAAGATATTGATGAAGTGACCCAAGCCAACACCATGTAAAAGTGCCTCTTCAGACAAAGACACCCATCCTCTTTATATACCCCTACAAGTATGGCAGAGTGGTGAGGAGCTGTACCCTGGATGCAGCTGGAGAAAAAAAATGAGCATGGTGGTAATAACACTGGCCGCTGCAACCCTGATAGATACCCAGTCCACTTGATCCTATACCACAGACCAAGCCTCCGACAAGAAGTTTCATCCCCCCAGCACCACTGGAGGAGTGCCTAAGGCTCCCTGGAGCTGACCCAAGACTTTTAGCCACTATTGTCATCTCTATACCATCATATGGCTACTAGACTCTCACCCTCCCCCTCAGTGGGATTTCCTCATCTCCAATGTCGAGATGCACCTGCTCAGTGCTGACTTTTCTGGACACTTTGGGTTGCAGGTGAATGTTGCCCACAGTTGCCTCCTGAACTTTGCCTCCTCCCAGACAGCACTATTCACCACCAGACCCAAGCAGACACCAGTCTCTTTGATCAGCCTTGTAACGAGTGCTGTGTCTTCAAGCCCGAGTTCAAACAAACTCATGGCATACTCCACAATATAAGGACAACAGCCCCTTGTCTAATTACAAATTTTGCTGCTTGTCATCAGGGAACTACCCATTCCAAAAAAGGCTTTCAAAGAAATTGAATGGATTGTCCTTCGTATGAAACCCATGGGCTTCCCCACTTCAAATGGTCAAAAAACATTATAGTTCTTGGTCTCTCTGCAGAGATATAGGCACCTCAGTCTGCAGATGAAACCCAGCCACTACCCACTCCTAAACATGGAGAATGTCACCTCCGCCCTGCATACTCAGTTTAACCTTGTAAAGGGCTACTTTCAAGTACCGGTACACCATAAGGATATATCCAGATGGTGATTATCATGCTTTTCAGCACTGACAGACTTAACTACTCCACATTTATCCTATGGAGCTCTGATGCCACATTCCAAAGGCTAATGGACAACATTCTCCATGACCTACCTTTCTGTATCTGTTGTGTCAAAAAATAAATCACATAAGAGACATGTTCTTAGTCCAAATTCCTCAGTCAAATTCCTGGGTCATGAAGTATCAGCAAGCAAACAGAGACCAAACAGGGACTATGACCCACAGAATCTGGCACACAGAATCCAGCATTAGTCGTTTCCCTAAATTTTGATACAGATTAGTCAATTACATGTCAGTACTAAGAAAACCTGACCCCCACCTGATAAATGCAGAGATATCTCGGCAAAGGGTAGATATACAAGATAGCTAGAAGTAATACTGTTGAAAGCTACGTCAAATTTCTGCTAAGAGGCACTCCTCAATGGTTGGGTCAACTGTTCAGCATTCCTGACAATATGATATCCAACAGAGGGATGACACTTGTCTCAGAGGTATGGAACTTCTTAACCAAATCAAATGGGATGAAAATTCACTGCACTACTGTCTACAACTCGGCTGCCAGTGGCATAACACTGATTCCTAAAAGGCTGCCCTCATTGCCAGGTGTGGCAGACCCAACTGGAAGTCATAAATACCCTGGGTCCTCTTCAAGTTACAGTGCCCGTAGAAGGCACTGACACATCTCTCATAGAAATGGCATTTAGTGAAACCATCTGGGTCCCTGGGGAATTTTTCCCCACAAACAATACCAGTCAACAAAAATAAGATCAATCAAAACTGCAAATATTGTTGGAAAATACCAGCTGTATAAACAGACATACAAAGATAGGAAGAAGCAGTACTTCCTGAAGAGCCTACATGCATACAAGTTTGCATCCTGAGGAACATAACCTACAAAACCCCCTCTGACCCTCCCCTTACAGGGGTCCCCACCCTATACTTGAATGAGCAAATAAATGTTCAAAGAACAGATACAATGGTCTCAATGAACAGATTGAAACTGGCATACCTCACAGATGAGCGCTTCTCCTATCTAAGTCTGATCATCAAATCCAACCATCTAGAAAATGAATAGATGATAGACCCCTTAATGTTTAGAAGTAATCTAGTACCATATCAGCATACCAAAAGGATAAAATTCAAGTTAGAATGTCGAAAAGTTGCCTTTATACATATTATATTACACCATATTGACCTGTCTGTTCAATATTTTATTTAATTGCAGCCTAGTAACTTATAAGCATTCTGAAAGTATTTTATCAGGTAGGAATGCAAAATAGTTGCAAGATTTACATTCTGGACTTACTGTATGTATATATTCTTGTTGCATTCCTATTTGTATGCAATTTTATTCTTCTGTGTCACCTGGTACCCTCTCAGCATCCCAAAAGGCACAGCCTAATAAGGATGTGGAGCAGCCATACATTTCATTATTAAAAAAACCATCACATTTACTTATCTGCTGTAAACAACCCCAGTGACATAAGAGCACCTGTGCATTCCTGTGCTCTTTGTCCCTTTTGGTGGGAGAGCCTTTTAAGCTCCCCAGCTTCGCTGCTTGAACCAAGGTTTATCTACCAGGAGTTGATAGCCTCATACAAACTGCTCTCACTTCTACGTGCCCATAAGTTACGTGTGTAGTTACCAAGTGGTTTTCAAATCATATGAATAGCAGATCAACTGAAGCAACTGTTCAGGCTACAGGCAACATTAAAACGAATCAGAGCAGCTTATAAATTCAGTTGTTGCTCAACATCCCTCTAATGAGTTTCCTTACAACAAGGATATACTGTTTCACTCGTCTTAAGAGTCTTCCTGACACCACAGGTACAACGCCTTTGGCTCACTAAGCATCATTTTCCATCTGCATCATATGCAGAACTCAATATGTCATTCTTTCTCAGTTCTGTTTTAATGGAATATCAGCGCAGGGTACGGTATCTACATTAAAATCATTATTTCGTATTTTGATTCTTTCTCTCGTCCTATATATCATCATTCATCATTTCAGTCTTCAAAAGTCCTTTGTTGGGTGTAGGCCTTCCCAGGTTCCTCCACAGATTTCTGTCCTCCGCTGCTCTGTGCCACTGTTCTTTATGTTTATATATATATATATATATATATATATATATATATATATATATATATATATATATATATATATATGTGTGTGTGTGTGTGTGTATATACATTCATATATATATATATATATATATATATATATATATATATATATGTATGTATATATACATTCATATATATATATATATATATATATATATATATATATATATATATATATATATATATATATATATATATATATGAATGTATATATACATATATGTGTGTGTGTGTGTATATATATATATATATATATATATATATATATATATATATATATATATATATATATATATATATATATATATATATATATGGGGTGTTTGTATATAAAATAAGATTTTCCTTTAGAGGGAGTAGCATTGAAAATGTTACCCTCTTGTTCTCATCAAATTCGGTATCATGGCGGCGACCCAGCATAATCGAGTAACCACTAGGTATGAATATTTATTGTTTAGGTCGACAGAGGCACGGTTGAGTCTTCAAGCAACGTACCTGAAAGTTAATTGATTTTGCTGCATAAATGATCTTAAACCTGGCTCCGACCAAGAGGAGAGTAGGAATATTGTTCGCGCAACGCAATAAAGGTTCGAGTTCCTCTTCCTAGAACCTAATGGAGTAAGTAATTGATCAAGCCTGTTGGCTCCAGAGTTCGCGACTGCCTTAGCCTCCAAGTCTGACTTATTCTCATCTGCCAACAGACTTCTGTCTTCTTTTAATTTATATCTTTTATAGTTATTTTTATCTTTTTATTTTTCTGTTATCTGTTTTTACAATTTTTATTTCGATGATGATAATAATAATAATAATAATAATAATATTAATAATAATAATAATAATAATAATAATAATTATTATTATTATTATTATTATTATTATTATTATTATTATTATTATTATTATTATTATTAAGAATGCTGTTTTAATGTCGTTTCATGCCATTTAATCTGTTGATTACACATACAGTTATGCAAATATATTCATGTAAGAGCATGTGCATATACGGTATAATAGGATATATACCGTGTATACTGTGTATACTTACATACTCTCCGAAAGGAAAGCTGTTTAAATTCGCTAATATATATAGCATATAAGACACCTTAGAGTTTCGCCCTCATCTAGAGTGACTTTTTTCTTTAACAAAAACCCGCAGCTGTTGAAGCAGCGGGTTTTTGTCTTAAAAAGGAAGCTACGTAATCAGTTTTCAATCTGGTCTATAAATTACGCACGATGAAGAAAGCGTCTGCAGTTTCCAGGTCAACCAAATAAACACGCGAGTTCCACGTAGAGCATCGTACGTAGGAACTGAATCCTCTTACTTTGCTCATAATCGTCTTTTCCTTTCGTCCGCTTCTGCAGGATTTATGCCACGAGACAGACGAGTCTCAGAATCCCGTAAAAGCATCTGAAAACTTTGTGGATCTTTTGCCGCGCCCTTAAGTTGCCTCTCTTCATGACGACAGGCTTTCGAACTTTTCTCTTATATCACACAAATAGCACTGAAAACAGCGTATGTAAAATGAACCTTGTAATCAGTGTTGAAAGCGGATCTGAACCTTTTAGAGTTTGACAAAAATTTTTCTTTCTTCAGGATACATGTCATTGAGAGAGAGAGAAAAAAATATGAATATGTGTTTGAAACTTCCTTGGCTCTCTTTCTTAGAAATGATTTAGATAATAAAATAATAATGAAGAAGTGCTTCTTCCATGTGCCGTCCATCAGTGCATTTCCCTCACTGAAAAAGTCTTGTTTATTGTCACGAAAGCTGAATCTTAATTCTCGTGATAGTCGATTGTTTTCCAGGCTGCCAATTCCGTCTCTGACTTCTTACCTGAAGAAACGAAAGAGGTCATAGGTTTAGTTTAAAAGGTTTTCTTTCCTCTCTGCTTCATTGTCTCGTAGGAAAAGATACAAGGGAAACACAGAGGATAAAGTAGAAATGTTGATTTATATTACCATTTTAGTATGGATCATACTAAGAGTATACTTATGGCACACTTAGTGCTAGTGTAGGTATATTCATATATAATTACACACATACACACGCACATATATATATATATATATATATATATATATATATATATATATATATATATATATGTATATATATATATATATATATATATATATATATATATATATATATATATATATATATATATATATATATATATATATATATAAATGGGTTTGTGTGTACGTGCATACTCATGAAGATTTAGAAAATTTTACAGAAATACAGAAAATACTCAAAAGGTCCAAACTTCTTGGAAACGCAGAGAAAGAAACTAAACAAACTTCCTCTCCTCCTTACTCTTACTACACGCCGTGTTTTCTTTACCAAAGAGAGAAGTAAAGAGTGTAAGCATCAGGCAGTCCCTTTAAGATTCAAGAATACCCTAAAAGGGACACTTCAGGCCTTTCCCTCAAAAGACGGCTCTCTAATGACTCTCGTAAGCACCCGTGAAACAAGTCGTAATTACTGTCCTTTGTTGAGGCACATAAAGAAGCGTACACGTAAACAACAGACTGCCCCTGAACAATACCGTCTGACATTATTCTTTAAAAATAATTGCGTTTTAAATAGATATATAATACGTCTTCCTACTTAAAGGCAACAATCTAAGGGTGAATAAGCGCCCCCAGGGAAGGCAGGTAATCCAGGTAAGGTTAGCTTAAGTAAGGCGACGTCCAGTAAGGTTACTTTTGATGAGTACGAAACACGACTAACATACACCTCCGGATACCTTTACCAAGGTCTATAGACCTTGACTTTTACCATTTCAAAATTATTGGCTTCGCCTGCCATCTCATGAATATCATTATACTCTTTTAAATTTATTTAATTTAATTTTGAGGCTAGAGCATTTCTCTCCCGTATCCATCCCGCATTTTCTGCTTCTTTTCTTATGTTTAACTTTACTACTTCAAGATTTCATATCCTCATGTATTGTAACTGAATAGGCATTTCATTCATTTCTGTGTACGGCCCGGTTTAAACTAGCAATACAATTCACGAATCTTCCACAAAAGGGAAAGGCTAACCATAAATATATATATATATATATATATATATATATATATATATATATATATATATATATATATATATTATATATATATATATTTGTATATGTACACATAAATATATAAATATATATATACATATACACATATATATGTATACATATATATATATATATATATATATATATATATATATATATATATATATATATATATATATATATATATATATATATATATATATATATATATATAATTAGCTTTGTCCCTTATACAAAGATGCCTATTTTTATACTCACGAATATTAAGCCAAGAACTCACTTTATTTTGGGAATAACTTACAAGAAAGATGAAGTGAATATATAGACTTATATATATATATACATAATATATATATATATATATATATATATATATATATATATATATATATATATATATATATAAATATATATATATGTATATAAATGGATGTATGTATGTGTGTGTATATGTTCTACATACACTATGAAACGCATTGAGCAATTTCAACCAGACTTGGTATACATATGACTTACTATCTCGGAAAGAACACTAGAGGGGGTAACACATCACTGGCACCAAAGAAGGGGTCTTGTGGGAAGGGGTGACATTTAAAAATAACCGAAAATTACAGTTATTAGTGTCTAATCCATACTTTTCGAGGAAGCTGAGATAAATAGTGACACTCCCGATACTCTTCAAGTCCAAATTCAGCCCCGATAGGAAGGGGGTGAGAAAGGGGGTGAGAAAGGGGGAGGAGTGATATGTAAAAATAACCAAAAATGACAGATATTAGTGTCGAATCCATAGTTTTCGAGGTTGCTGAGATAAATAGTGACACTCCCAATGCCCTATAAGTTTAAGTTCAGCCCCGATAGGCAGTTGGGGTGAGAAGGGGTGACATGTAAAAATAACAGAAAACGACAGTAATTTCTAAGGGTGTTTGTATGCAGAAAAACAATCGTGAAAATAATAATAAGTGCAAAAACAAAGATAGCGAGAGTATTCAGAAGCAAAAAACCTCCGTTAAGGCTGACCAATCCACGTCCCAAAAATAAATGCGTCTTCCTTACGAAAATCTACGGTAATGGTGTATTTTGCTTCTGCGGTCTCTCTCCCGAAATGTGCTGATGGAGCTTACCTTTTTGTACATTTTCTTCAGCACGTACAAATAAGCATTTGAGTAACCCTGCTGACAAACAAACAAACAAACAAGTCGTCACACACGCAAAGAATCCAAACCAAAAACATAAATTCCTTGTGGCATCTAACGAGCAAACCGACCAAGGATCGTAATGGCGTTCACAATAATAAAATTGGTACAACAAGAGCAACAAAGATAATAAGGATCATTTTAAACCAAGTCAAGATTGCTCTTTTCATCACGTCTGAACTGAACAAATTTTTCTTTGGGGAACAAAACGGTGAAAAAGAGCACAAACCATCTAATCGTGAACTGCATAGCAATTCATAAGCTGGAACTCGAAATATTTAGAGAAATGCTTGAAATGAAATGCAGCAGGGAAATTGCAGTTAATTGCTGTGAAATTCGCCTTCATGCAGCGTTACGTTCATTTCCTATTGCTCTAATGAGTGAGTGATTGAAATGAAGAGAACCGGAAAGACACCACAAATGAAAATACGACTTACTGAAGCGTTCCGTGCGGGCAAATTGTCGAAAAATGAGTGAAGCATTCTGTGCGGGCAAATTGTCAAAAAATGAGTAAACAGGAGACTAAAACGAAATAGAAATATTACTGTTTCTGTGCTATTTTGATTTCTTAGTATTTTGATACCCGGTATCAATTAAAAAGAGAAAACTCGATTGTTTTTTTGCAGATTGGACTATGATAATTCACGTCTGAATTTATAGATATTTCACATTAATAATAATCATAACAACAACAACAACAACAACAACAACAATAATAATAATAATAATAATAATAATAATAATAATAATAATAATAATAATAATAATAATAATAATAATAATCTCTCCACCTGTGTCTCCTTCAGGTCAAAACCTACTAGGCAGCCAACGCCACCAAGTTCTCCTGAAGATGACGAGCGCCGCGCCCTCAGTTTCGACGCAGGCCACAGCTCCTACACTGCCCCTTCGCCTTCGCCGACTCCCGCACCCAAATCCAAGGCCCCCAAGCTCTTTAAGGGCAAGAGATAAGAATGGCCCCCCCAACAACTGCTGACCTCTACTTACCTGTGCCAATGAATTGCTGACAGTCATTGACTAAAAGATATTGTCCTCACATGATGATCTCGGGTCAAAGGTTATGCCAGCATGACTTGTGAGGTAATGAATTTTACGTCACAATCGCCATAAGTCAACTAGCTTGCCATCATGCCCTCAGATCATGAGCATTTAATTCCTAATATTCCAAGTCAATCAGGGTATTTATACGTCACCAACTGGGTTAACTCCGAGTTGTTAATATAAATTTCTGTTTATGATCTCAGATATGTTTCTCTTGTCGTGTTCTGTAACTTGTAATACTGATAATAGCTTCTTGCAGTAATGTTTGTTGTCTTGGTACTTTGAGGGACCTAATAATGTAAGGATACTCATAGATATGACTAGGAATATATATATATATATATATATATATATATATATATATATATATATATATATATATATATATATATATATATAATTTGTAAATTGTAAAGTTAAGAAATCACACACATGCTTACTCATGCAGAAAACTATTATATATCATGTACCTTAATGGCAGCACACTATATATATATATATATATATATATATATATATATATATATATATATATATATATATATATATATATATATATAGTGTATAAGCGAATCCCACAGGAAAATGACAGGCTTTCATGTTTATTAACGCATCGTCTGGGCACACATGAGACGCAGATGAAAAGAAGGTTACAAAGGAAACAAAAAGAACAAGATTACCAGACGGTTAATTGTCAAAGGGTAATAAAAAGAAAGATAATCCAGGATAATCCGGGATCACGCGGTCACAAACTAAAACCATAGACCTATAGTAAAACCAGAATGAAATGGGTTCTCCACGTGTGTTTAACCTCCACATACTGCCAAATCTTTAACAACAACAGAGAGAGTGAGAGAGATAAAACCATTTCTCCCATTTCAGATATCAAATATCATCTTTTTCGTTACGCAGAATTCTAAGTCAATTACATAGGTTCAAGTAAATCATCTACAGGCACTTTGTAAATAAAGATACGACTATCAAAACTAACCATAGTAAAAATCAATTGTCTATTTATTTACAAAAGTGCCTGTAGATGGTTACTTGAATTTTGGAGGAAGAATTAGAAAGATATGATATTCCTTTAGTTGGAGCAAACCTCACTAATCTTATAAGGTTACGTATCAAAGATAGTAAATTTTGTTTTAATGGGTAATTTTTTGTACAAAAGTTCGGCATGGCTATGGGTAATCCCTATCTCCTGTCCCTAGCAATATTTACATGGAATTTTTTGAGACAAAATTTTGCCCCCAAAAAGTTATATGGTATACAGTAGGTATGTGGAAGATATTTTCTGTATCTGGCCAGTTCACGAAAATCTCCAGGAATTTCTGATTAAGCTATATAATTTAGTCCTTTCTATAAAATTTACTGTAGAGAAAGACAAAATTTATAATTTGAATTTTCTTGATGCAACTGTCCATAGACATGATAGAAATTTCACCTTTTCAGTCTTTCGAAAATCAACTAACATTGCCTCTTTTGTACATTATTATTCCAATCATCATCAAAATGTTAAATTCTCTGTCTTTTCTGGAATGTTCTTAAGGGGTTTACGCCTTTGTAGCCCGCAGTTCACTGATGCGGAGATCAGAACTATTTATGATTTTGCTTTGAAACTTAAATACCCGAGGACTTTTGTAGATGTAGCATGGAAAACAGCTAGGAAAACGTTTTATTTCACTAATTACAAACTTCAATTTAGTAAGCATAATATTCTCAGATTACTGTATGATGAAAAGTTTTTAGAAATTCCTAGAATTTTAAAGCTTTTCATCATAAATGTTGTTTTCAGTACTTATAATGTTAAGAGTTTAGTAATAAAAAATTCTCTTAAAGATGTTTCAGGCTCCATCAATGAAATTCCTTGTAAAAAGTGTGATAAAATATATTAAGGAGAAACTGGAAAACCACTTTCACAGCGAATCAAACAACACCAATATTCTGTGAGAACTGGCCAAATATCGAATGCATTATTCTTTTCAACTGTGTCTCGTTTGCGCCCAGACGATGAGTGAATAAACGTGAAAGCGCTTGGTACTAAACTTTTGCCTGTCATTTTCCTATGGGATTCCCCTACACACACACACACACGCACACACACACATGCATATATATATATATATATATATATATATATATATATATATATATATATATATATATATATATATATATATATATATATATATATATATACAAGTGAGTGTGTTCATATTCATGAATATATGTATATATTTATCATATACTTAAAAATATATCTTATATGTCCATGTATAATCAAATCTTTACAGATTACTCTTGTTACCTTTAATAATCAGGCTTTAATAATAAAAGAAATTTATCCAGATATGGTAATCAGTTTTCATATATATATATATATATATATATATATATATATATATATATATATATATATATATATATATATATTTAGGTAACTTATAATCCATCCTCTTCCAGACATGCAAGGAAGGAACCACTTGAAGAGGAATTGAACCTTGCAATTTGGGTTCTGAAGTATGGCAATAACTCGACTAATTATTTGGTAGTAGGGAATTCGATGTTTATAGAATACTCAAGAAATGCACATTGGGCCTACTTACTGCAACTAAATTTTTGCTTCCTTCCAAAGCACAGCTGCAACGTTTAAAAAACAAACGCATTTAACGGAGATACACCAAGTAGCCACCTCCAAAACTAGCTTGATCAAACCTAACCTGATCTGATATATCCCAGGTATTTATCTTACCTCAACCTTATGTAAACTAATCGCAGGAAACTTAATTTGACCTTTCTGAAACCTTCCTAATCTAACCTAGCCTAATCCAATCTTACCTTACCTTTCCCAGCTCAACCAAACCTAGCCTTACCTAGCGGAAGTTTTCATATCAAGAACCAAGTAATTCGCCTTCAACAACAACAAAACAGAAAGTCCATAGAACAGTAAATGAGGACTCAAGTGGCTGCTGAGAGGAGTAATATATATGCTCTTCTGAGCTATCAGATGCTTAATTTTTTCTCCTTGTCCATGACTTTATCCATCTCAAATAAAACTAAGCTGAGATTAAGGAACGGTATGGAAATAACGATTAGTTTCATAATACCAGATGATGGCTTGAATTAGAACTTGTCTATAGCTACAGTAGTAATGTTTAGTAACCAAATCAGTCATTAGCATATTAGTGAAAATTTTCTAGTACGTAAGATTTACAATAAAACTCTATTAGAATAAAAAAACATTTAATTTTATGGGGTGGAATACAAATTTTCTTACTGATTGGATGGATTATATGGCCTAGCCTGTACTTTACTGCTGATGAATGTATACAAAATAGAGATGTATCTTCTTTATTTGTCGGAGACCAATTACGAATATTGATAGAAAGTAATATCTTTTATTTCTGACAACTGCTGTAGAAGGCTCTGGTGGTGACTGACCATCACTACGTTAACCTAGGATTTCCTTGGTATTGAACATAGCTCAGTCTCACTGTCCGTTTTAGGGTTAGATAACTCATGAATTTTTCTCTCATTTTTGTGTTGCTTTGCTTTTGTGTACTTTAAGAACTTCTGTCTTTCCTCTTCAATTTTATTATTTTTTTGCTAGACATTAGAATCGGAAACCACACTAACATGAACTTCTGTTTAGAGAAGTTCATTCCTGTAATTACCGGAATGCATGCTGTATATATATCTATATCTATCTATCTATCTATATATATATATATATATATATATATATATATATATATATATATATATATATATATATGAACGTAATACAAGGAAAAATGAAACACATGGCATAAATCCTGACCAGTTGCGCCTTTAGTTTTAAACTAAGACATGTTCAAGCGTTGGCGCTATTTTAGATTGTGTTAGCCAAGCGTTAGCACGGCTCTTCCTCCTTTGAGCAACCTGTAAGGCACATAGTGGAAGAAATTTACATTGTATATGCTAGGGTGATACTGCAAACGAACGCACAGGCCGTCGGAAAACATATTCCCCATGACAGGAAAAAATGAGGAGCCGTACAAAACACTTCGGTCAGAGGTCAGTGCTTCTATCGCAAATCTTGTTTTTCCAGAAAGGTAGTCTTACACCCTTTTGTCATCAGTCCTTGACAAAGTACTCGTACCTTCCTTAGAAGCTATATGTTTATACTTTCAAATAAAGAATAGATCAAGTATATACATTCCTATGTGTACAAGAAGGTAAATTTGGATTCACCAGTAAACATCACTTCTTAAAGTTTCGGTGTTCCTATTGGTAATCTTGCGTCTCCAGTGTTAAGGAGGTTGTGCAGTGAATTCTTGGAGAGAGAATATTGAGCAAATCACCCCACGCACTGTAATATGGCTCAGGTATGTGGACAACATAATTATGTAGGTCTATTTGGCCAGGAAACCAAAATGTAAACATTTTGATGAATTAAATGAACTGATACCATCGATAAAATCATAGGAGTACGGGACCCTTCTCATCTGGGGGTGCTGAAGTCTCTCTGCCCGAAATATATTTTGCCTGTAAATCCAAGCAATTATATATATATATATATATATATATATATATATATATATATATATATATATATATATATATATATATATATATATATATATATATATAAACTACTGTATATATATAGCCCTGCTACCTTGGCTACTCTGCCCGAAAAATTTGTCTGCCCAGAATCTTGGGGACCTGCAGCCCCCCAGCCAACACCCGGCACCCCGGCTTCTACGCCTATTTATAAAATTCACATTGGAATTGGAAAATGACGGCAGCCTTCCTTTTGGTATTGCCTGATACACAGAAATAACAATGGGTTTGAGTAGAGTATACAACAAATCTACAAATATTTCTACCTATGCACATTTTCATTCCAGGCAAACCAAAACAGTAAAGAAATCAGTTTCACATTCATGTTTTTGAGAGCATTACGTTATGTTGCAATAAATGTATTGGCGATGAAATAGATATGATTAGGAACACAAGCAAAAAATCAAAATCTCCTGATATTGTATCTGACAAAACGTTAATAGCAATAAAGACTTCTAAATGATAATGACGACAGAGAAACATATAACACAGGAAACTTTTTCGAATTATCATATGGTAATGAATTAAACATTTTTTTTCATCTCCTTCAGAAATGTAGAGTGAATGTAGCATTTAAGAACAGTAATACAACGACAAAAGCACTTAGTGAGAAACTCTCCCAACAATGCAAAAGGATCTGGATGTCGTGTCATGCGACATTTTCATATCGGTGAAACTAGAAAGCCCCTGGAAAAGGAAATAAATCATAAAAAATGTATGAGATATGTGCAAAAGAGCAGTGCAATTTTCGTTCATGCCAGTGAAAATTCATATAGTCGCTTCGACAGGCGCTAAAACCTTGGTTTATTCTTATAATATTTCATAAAGTAATGTAAGTGAATTCAGTCTGAATGAATATCAAGCTAAGAAACTGAATCATTATTCTAAAAATAAATATGTAAAACATATAGATTTTAAGACAGATATTTTGTCATGTCTCTGTAACTAAGGTCACTTTGATAGAAAAGCAGTGTGTAATAAAGCACTGATTTCCGTCCCAAATAAATCTGCGGTTCCTACCTTCTTCCTGTCCGGTGTGAAAGTGTTGTCAAATATTCTGTTGGTTCGTTTGGACCATCACACTTTCTGCCAATACAAAACCAGTCAGGGTCTATATAACCTGTTTCAAATTTTCACTGTCATATATATATATATATATATATATATATATATATATATATATATATATATATATATATATATATATTAGAACTGGAATAGTCTTAATCTCATTTTGATTGTTTCTATGCTGAAACATATATATGCATACATGCATAAATATATATATATATATATATATATATATATATATATATATATATATATATATATATATATATATATATGTGTGTGTGTGTGTGTGTGTGTGTGTGTGTATATATATATATATATATATATATATATATATATATATATATATATATGTATACATATATATATAGATTACTTTATCACCTGTTTATATGTGCAAATATATTCTTATTTTTCAAAATTTTAATGGTTTAATCTTGTCTTTGTTTCATTTGCTTTTTCAATAAACTTAAAAATTCCAATAAAACACTTAAACCTTACAAAACGAGTGTAGCTATTTAAGTCTTAATATTGTCAGTTATCTCGAATGTTGCTGTAGGCTATCTATTAATAAAGTATGCCTGATAAGATATTGATTTCTTTGAGTAAGTTTTATCCTTTCTTAACAGTTTACAATGGATATTTTCCTTGTTTAAAGATTGGGTTTTGAAAGGAGCTACCCGTAAACATTAGACGATCCATTGCCTAGCTTGAAGATTGAGGCAAGTTGTACCTTCGTGTTCAGTGATGTCACTTGGTTTTAGGAGTCAGCAACAAGGTGATGTCCGGGCAGACCTTCCAGACAATGGAGGAGCAGATTGCCTCTAAGCAATAGGAAAATATTTCTTTTTAACTTGATCTCTCGAATATATGATGCCTGGATTACTGGAAACTTAATATTTTTTGTAATTACTCTGGAACTAATCACACTGAGAATAGAAAACACGATTATCTCTAGGACTTGAGCTTCTAAGCAGACGAGGAATGGACTATATTTAGGGACCGATTTTCTATGAAGCGGAAAACTAAATTGATCCTGCTCTGGGATTCAGTATGCCATAGAATGGAAAATGGGATAGATAAAGTCCTAGAACTAATCTTCCTGGCAGTAAAAAACTAAATTTCGACAGCTAGAAATACAGCCAGTAGCCATTGGTCAGCTTCAGTTCGTTAATCGGATACTGAAAGCCGACAGAATCCAAATTACTGATCTAAAACCTTAGCCCATGGAGTGTTAGCAAAAATTTAGCAAATGTCATAACCTTGATTGCTTACAGTTTGCTTTCTCCCTTCAAATTACAGGGCCTTTGTATTGCTAATTATTCTTCTTAATGATTACTGTTTATATGACGCCTATGTAACATAAAACTGTAATCCCTAATTGCGTAATGGAAAATTTTCTTTTCCTTTATATTTGTGGCAGTCTTCTCATTACTGTTGTCGTTTCTTTCTTCTCACAAAGTTTATAGTCAATCATGACTCAGTATAAGATGCTCGAATATGGCGTCAAATGAGAGGTCTGCGCAAAGAATAATTATGATGTGTATATGGGAAAATTTGTATATTTTTCGTTATTCCTGGACGAAGAACTATTTGGTATCAGCAGGTTGTGGACGTGAAAGAAAATGGTAACTCAGTGTTAAATCTTACTCCTTTCTGTCAAGTATTTTCAACCCTGACAGTCACGGAGCTAATGTGGACGAATCATGCTTACCAAGGATAGCTACAGTTATAGATGGGAGAGAATTACAGAGAAGAACCATTTATAGACAGGCTAACTGTGCTGTGTGACAGTTAAGTTAGGCCTTTCTATACCTTCATAATATGACTGGCATTTGACCACAGTTTGGCAGTTTCATAATAACTTATCGAAAGGTATTGGCTATTTTCTTTTCCTGCATACGATGCAGGAACCACTTGCGTATGTACCATGGTGCACGATATCTAAACATTGCCATAACAATTTCTTTGTTCTTAGCTGTTACATTATACTAGAAATACGAAAATCTTGATTAACTTTTATGGCAAAGTGTACAGTTTCAATCAAGAAGAGTGCTTCTCTTCTGGGAGGGAGAAATACTGTTTTAAAAATGAGAAACAAGGAGGAACTTCATTCCCTTCCCTGTCTCGACGACATACGCATCCAGAACCTTCTTATCAATAAATAATCATCTAGTTACGCACACACAGTCATGTATATCACCAATTCTTTGTATATATATATATATATATATATATATATATATATATATATATATATATATATACATATACATATATATATATATATATATATATATATATATATATATATATATATATATATATATATATATATTACTGAGCATATCAATACTGATGGGGACTTCCCACCATTACATCTTGCCACTTCACTTTTTTATTTCTCTTACCGAAACTTATTGTTTGTGTGTGTGTGTGTGTGTGTTATCATTTATATTTTCACCTACTGCTCAGGAAAATTCCTTATCGCTGTTTGAGTCTGTGTTTATCCAGTTTTTAAAACATTTTGATAACTGGGTAATTCTAAGGAAGAGATCCGTGCGGAAATATTCGTTATTACGGAAATCTATAGACTGAGCAGTATAGAAAAGGGAGTATATGATGCTGTTCAGCTTAGATAAATCGAAAAATTTATTTACCAAAATAATTTGGGAAGTTTATGCTAGTACGTTAATGCCCGAGGGTCTAGCACTAAATATGGCGTCCCACTCATCTTTTCTGAGTAAAACATAAAAAGACGATAAATTTCTCACAGTTTTTAAAATAAAGTTTGGTTATTTTTCGGAAGACTCCAGCCACCTCCCACATTATAATTTTAATTTATATTTTTCTTAGGTAAAACACTCCAAAACCTAAGCATACAAAGCCTATGAAACAAAGATATTTTGGGCGCGAAATTTGAATTATATGGAATTAATTACCATAATTACTACTACTCTTGAATGGTAATGCTGATGAGGTTTTCTTCTTAAGTTGCATTATTGCTCTTTACTATATGTTTCTGCTATGTACACATAGTTTCGTGAATGGGCGCGGAAGTTGAATTATAAGGAATTTAAGGGTTCCTTTTTAAGGGTCCCTTCTTCCAAACTCCAGGAATGCGCAACTTAAGAAATCCCTCTGAGTCATTCCTATTGCATATACAGTCGGTTAAAGCAGTCAAACCTTTTGGGCCCAACTTTTGAATTAACTTTTGAATTAAACGACACTGGGCTCCTGAACTATAACCTTCGCAAATGCTTAATAACAGAGAAAATCAATAAGTCAAATTACGACTTATAAGGTTTGACAATGCCGGCCCCCCACCCACATCCATAGCTAATACGGCAAAACTGTAACCGGTAAACATCCCTAGGTTACGTTAGATTGGTATTTTTAAGTTCGTTTAGTGCCCTGTCGTTTCCTAGCTATTTTTGTACGAAAAACCATTTTGGGTTTTTGTACAAAAATGGCTAGCTGGAGTCTTTCAAAATGGCTGGCTGGAGTCTTCCGAAAAATTACCTAAACTTTCTCAAGTTATCTTACGTGAACTGCATCATATGCACCATTTTCAATATTGTTCATTGAGGAAAAATCATTAAAAATTGCTGTCTCCGTGCGGTACTCTTTCTTAGAATTACCATTAACTCCAATCCTATTGAACTGTGATCTAATGCTTCTAGTCAGACACCTACTCACTGAACTGCATAGTTTTTATTCCCTCGTTGCATCTGTCATCACTATTTAGTTGCGAGTTGACCAAGAATAATGTTGGAAGAATCGTTTTCTTTGAAACGAATTCATACACTAAAGAAAATGTAATTTTAATGTAAACTTAAATATTATTAGAATTTGATTGGCATGTTGTATTAAATTTAATTTCGTGATAATTTCTGAGTAAATGGCGTAGCTTAGAGGTTGGGGTACTCAAGCTTCCTGGAAAAAGATGTTAAAACACATGGAAAAGTAAATGCTACGTAAAATGCGGCAAAGAACTATGGGGCCCAATGCGAGGGTCTCCAAAAGTAGACCACCAAGATGACGATGCTGATGGATGGTGATAAGGAATGAAATCAAATTAATTACTAAACATAGAGAGAGAGAGAGAGAGAGAGAGAGAGAGAGAGAGAGAGAGAGAGAGAGAGAGAGAGAGAGAGAGAGAGAGAAAGATATATATATATATATATATATATATATATAGAGAGAGAGAGAGAGAGAGAGAGAGAGAGAGAGAGAGAGAGAGAGAGAGAGAGAGAGAGAGAGAGAGAGAACATGGAATCTCATTATTAAAAAAAATTTATTTGCATAAGCCAGTTAGTCGGTTGTCTAAGGGAATCAAGGAACTCTTTGATGTACAATCACAGTGTTCAAGGACACTGCATCAAAGGACGTGGGAGAAGACCAGCAAATCACCAATGACGCTCTCTCTCTCTCCCTGACGCACCTTGCATCGGAGAGCCCTTCGGTTCCACCACTACCGTGTAGGCTATATGTATCCCAGCAATTTGCCTTATCAGCAAGCACGGGTGGTATCCAATGCGATATAAGAAGTCCGTACAAAGAAAGAGCACTGTCTCCCATTGCCCGCAGTGACCTCATACAAACAAGAAATTTGACAGCGGGTTCTTGAATAATTTAAATACAGTAAAAGGATCCGGTAATAAAATCATCCTCACTTTAAAATTGCTCCCACCAAGTCATAATTACCCCAATGGCAAAATTTGCCAGGATTCATTTTGTCAAAACACCCCACCATCTCAGTCGGTTCATCTCATCTAATCACAGCATATACATTTTTTTTTTTTGTTCGCTCTGAACGCCATACAGCTCAAGCACTAACACTATTTGCTTCAAATTACCTCGAACCTCAGAACATTTTGCTTTTATGCTTTCCATTTAGTAAGTTTTGCAACAGACTTCACTAACCCTCTGCTGTCGTATCCAAAAGGATTAAATTGATCTATATATATAGGCACACACACACACACACACACACACACACACACACACATATATATATATATATATATATATATATATATATATATATATATATATATATATACTGTATATATATGTATACACACACACACACACACACACACACACATATATATATATATATATATATATATATATATATATATATATATATATATATATATATATATATATATATATATATATATAATGTCTTTTTCTGTAATACCACAGTATAATATGAATATAAGAAGGCCCATAAAACACTATTTAAATGTTGCAACCATATATTTCGGGCACTTGCTTTTGTGCCCCTGTTCACTGGTAGAATATGGACAGGTGAAATGTTACAAGGGTATATATACAAAGCATATATAGGTGTAGCATTAAGTCTCCGATGGTATGCAGGTGACCGTTTCCTAAGAAAGATGCTGGAATCTGCTATCATCAATCAAACCAACAATATGAACTTGTCAGGAGGACATTGGAAATCGGACGACATCGACGCTTCAATCCTCAGACCACTTCTGAAGAAGGTGGCCCAGGGAACACGACCTCCAGAATCGATGCCAAACGGGAGTTAATGAGGCCAAAAACCACTAGGAAATTGGTTATTCTCCTTCTTATGAAACGGTCACCTGCATACCATCGGAGACTTAATGCCACACCTATATATGCTTTGTATATATACCCTTGTAACATTTCATCTGTCCATATTCTACCTGTGAACAGGGGCACAGAAGCAAGTGCCTGAAATATATGGTTGCAAAGTTTTTTTTTTATTAATTTAAATAGTGTTTTATGGGCCTTCTTATATTCATATATATATATATATATATATATATATATATATATATATATATATATATATATATATATATATATATCATATATATATTATATTTCCAGAAGCTTCGGAATGACCAATGGTCATCAAGTTATTGCCAGAATATTGAAGGTTCACTTTAAAAGGAACCCTCTGGAGGTTCACATGGGCGTTTCAGAGCATAACAGTTTTACACTCAATAATGAATGAATACAACTGTAGTGTGCTGGTCTTGGGTATTAGCTTCTGGGGCAAGTAAAAGGAGTCGGGTAAGACGGTTGCAGGAAGAGGGAAAAGAATAATCAATAAAGATAGGAATGCAACTGAAAAAGAGGAAAACTTGCTAAAAGAGATGTGATAAAAGTCATGAGTAGGCTATAGTGGCCATGATTAACCTGGCTGAATTAAATTACTCACTAGTTGTGTTTAAATGTTTACCTTTTAAAAGTTAGGCTACACCGCTACATGAAATTCTTACCTGACTTCAGGAAGTGGGGACAATGGGAACAAGAGGAAATGGAAGGAGAATGGAAGCTTCTGACTGACTGCATTCACCTGAGCACTCTTGCCCAAGCACACCCTCACACGGACATGTGGTCGCTTAAAGTTTTTTTTTTTTAATAATTTATGTATTATGCGTCATTTCCCACCCCTTGTGCCATATTGATCCCTTTTTTTATCCCCCCTTGGAGAAATTTAACATGACTGTGAAATTATCCTTGTTCTGCTCCTCTGAATCTATGAACAGCTAAGCTGCAGACGAGGGACGACAGACCTTGCTGAGGCCCGACCCTGCCCAGAGACGTACGATAATTATCATACGAGTACGATAATTTGACCCTCTGTACGATAAACGATGACGTGCGTAATATATACGATAATTCCCGATATATGTAAGATAATTACTGGAAATATACGATAATTTGAACCTTTTCGTCAACTTAGATCCAAGGCTATAAGGCATCAAAGGCCATTCACCGCCTGAAAATAAGTAAAGCTCAAAAGGACAGAAGACGTCCTCTAATCTCATTTAACGACTTGACCCAACCATACAAGACATTGGAGAGTCCCTTAAAAGCACGTTTGAGTACCCAGGCGAAGGAAAATCGTCTACAATGTTGTTAAATATTTACAGAAAAAAAAAAAGGCGGACCATTAATTGACATCCCAAGATTGATGGATCGTGTGACTGCTGCAAGCAACATAAGTCAGTGAAAGAACCATATATCGGTTGCTTCGAGAAACCAAAGATGAAAACAAGCCTGTTTTTCGTGAACCAGTAAATTAGCGCTCAAAAACTGTAACAGCGCTGGATGAAAATATTTCTTATTGTATATACTTAATATATTATGTGCGTAATACATACACAGATAATACTCAAATAACAAGATATTACGTATTTCTACTGGGCTGTGAACATTAAACCCTCGCTCTCTCTCTCTCTCTCTCTCTCTCTCTCTCTCTCTCTCTCTCTCTCTCTCTCTCTCTCTCAGTATATACATACATACGTATATATATATATATATATATATATATATATATATATATATATATATATATATATTATATATATATATATATATAATATGAACAGGCAGACAAACGAAATGAATATGCTGTATAATATGAGATTCAGACGACCAAGAATCTTAAAATTGAAATCCTTAAACCAAGGACATGGATCAGAAGGATTAACTCGTCCATACGGCAGAATATAGCAAATCTCGAAAGGTGCCCATAACAATCTGTTATAACAGTCTCTCCTGCCTCTTGCAATGAAGCTTCCAAGAATAATCGAGCAAGATGATGAAAACCAACAACTGGACAATGAATGGAGAAGGCGTGTCATAGGAGACCAGACTGTCACTCGATGGGCCGGAATTCAATTCCCCGGCCGGCTGATGAAGAGTTAGAGGAATTTATTTCTGGTGATAGAAATTCATTTCTCGCTATAATGTGGTTCGGATTCCACAATAAGCTGTAGGTCCCGTTGCTAAGTAACCAATTGGTTCTTAGCCACGTAAAATAAGTCTAATCCTTCGGGCCAGCCCTAGGAGAGTTGTAATCAGCTCATTGGTCTGGTAAAACTAAGGTATACTTAACTTTTTACTTCCAGAACATATCATCAGCATGACACAAAAAAAAACGGTGAATGTTAAAGAGAGAAATCCAGATAAGTTTTGGGTAGCTGTTCAAAATGTTTTAGACTTCGATGGAGAACCCAAATTTAAACTTGTGTCTGAATTTACCTTAAATTGTCTTTCTCTCTCAGATGCCAATGCAGATTCCGAGAGATGCTTTTCAAATGTAAACTATGTAAAAAACCAAAGATAGGAACAGACTTAAAGTTGAAACAGTCAAAAACATAATGCTTGCCAAAGAAAGTGTTACCACCAGTCCAAATAGCGACTTTACTTCATTCATGCCATCAATATCCATGACAAGGAAAATGACTGCAGATAACTTGTACCCCAGTCTTCCAGGAAAAGCTGGGCTTCCAAATCCCTGATGAAGGTGATGATAAGGATGATGATAGTTCCCTTTCCATCAGTGACAAAATGGATGATGAATAAGGCAGTGAAGTCATTTTTTTTCTGTGTACATATTTTTCGTTTCTATTGTTATTACAGTTGGATGATAAAGAACAATTAGTGAGTCATTCATAAATAGTATACTGATCTTTTTGCTTCGTTTTCATTGATGATAATGCTGATGATTATTAACAGTGATCTTTTTGTCGTATTTTGCATTTTCATTTTCATTGATGATAATACTGATGATTATTAACAGTGATCTTTTTGTCGTATTTTGCCTTTTCATTTTAATTGATGATAATAGTGATGATTAGTAATGGTAATCAGTGAAGAATTGAAAGTAAACAATTGTATGATTTTGCTGCATATTTTTTTTTCTTTTGTATTGGTGTTGTAATGTGATGTTTAAGAATAATTGGCAATTTTCTTAAAACAATACTCATGTTAGTTGTGATTTTTTCCTTTTTTTACGTTTACATTGGTGATATATAATGACAATAATAATAATCACTGAAGTACTAAATACACTACTTTGTACAGCCTACAGAAAAGTTATCTTTTTATTCTAATTTTTTTTTTGGTCATTATTAGCAATAAATAGAAATGATGTCAAGATTTTTTTATTTAGCCTTACATTAATAGATATAAAGATATATTGTTGTAGGTGAAGTGCAGCTATATTAAGAAATGAAATAAATGTACGATAATGCTAATCAAAAACGACAACTTAAAGAGGTATGGTACGATAATTTGGTCTGATGCATCTGGTATACTTATTTCACATGGTTCAACTCATATGACTAGTAAACATTAGACGCGAGAATTCGGCGACCTTCCAAACTTGGGGTGTCTCTGTAGTCCGGGACTTAATCAGCGCTATAATCTTTTGCTCTTTCCAAAACGTGCTTTTGTGTACACCTAGCAACAACGCCCGTGGCTTCATTCACGAGTTCCAATACATCACGCGCCCCTGATCTTTGTGATTCAACAAGACCATCAAACAGGTATTTCGCAGATTCGTCTCTTTCAGAACTGACCAAAAATTTAGTTATCAAAGAGCTCACTGAAATATTGCTTGAAATGTCAAACAATTGAAGGATAAAGAATTCTGAACAGAGTTTTTTGAGATGTACAAATCACAACCAAGTTTGTAGTGTCAAAAGCAGACAATATTCAGAAAAGCACGCAAAATGACTGGTGCTTTTCAGCCACTAATTAAGAAGGTTAAAGAGAAGTATCCAGATACAACAAGACAGATAGTTAAATGACAAACGACTTTAATTCTAAAAGAATTAAGAAACATTGAGGCATAAAAAAAAAAAGGCAGTGGAACAGAAATGTGTACCATTCTCTCTGTGGTAGGCCTACTATGAGCCTTTGTCATTTTTTCAAGACTAGGAAACACCACGCTCTTCAGCATCACCGAGTAAATGAAACTTGGGTATAATTTCGTTTTATAGTTGATATCCATGCTGTAAAGTTTGACAGTGGTTCTATATTGTGGTAGAGGGGGAAAATTTTAATTCCATAAAGGAACAAACTGTAATTATTCCCGATATGATAATTACATTTAGACATACTGTGCCAATGCAGCTAATCTATGGTGCTTCTCTTTACTGGGTCCGGAAATAATAAGAACAAGTAAAAAATGCGCCGAAGTCTCTTCGCACAATCGAGTTTTCTGCACAGCCACTACGGCTTATCATCAAGGCCACCGAAAATAAATCTATCTTTCGGTGATCTCGGTATAATGCTGTATGAGCCCCGGCCCATGAAACTTTAACCACGGCCTGGTGGTGGCCTGTATTATATCGTTGCCAGAAGCACGATTATGGGCAACTTTAACCTTAAATAAAATAAAATCTACCGAGGCTAGAGGGCTCCAATTTGGTATGTTGGTGATTTGAGGGCGGATGACCAACACACCAATTTGCAACCCTTTAGCCTTAGTAGTTTTTAAGATTTGAGGGCGGACAGAAAAAGTGCGGTCAGAAAAAGTGCGGAATGACAGACAAAGCCGGCGCAATAGTTTTCTTTTACAGAAAACTAAAAATTCAAAGTTATTAATAAAACGATATGGTTGTATTTATCAAAATGCAAAAAAATTAACAATGGGAGCTTTCGGCCATCTGCATGACGGTCCTCTTCGGTAAAGCTCCCATTTTAATCATTTTTTGTATTTTGATAAATACAGCAGTTGCTCATTAATTATACATAACTGTGGATTTTTACTTATTGTACTTTTACTATATATAAAACTTCATTCTTCTTGGTTAGTAATACAGGAAAAACAGCCACTCAGCAACTTAATGCACTCTACAAAAGAAAATATTTAGAAAAAGTCCTCCTTACGGCACTTGATCCACAGACAAGGGCGTGGAGGGGTACAAATGCCTTTTCCAGCTCTCCCCTCAATCCTGATGTAAGTCAACAGTCCAAGAAATTAAATTGTGTTGGCGATGGGTATCAGGATAAAAGAGACAGCATATCTTGCTGATCATCACAAGTAGGATACAGTGCGTCAGCCTCTAGATGAATATTCACTGATACTGTAATGGTTCTTGAGAACAATCAGTGAGTAGCCGTCTAATCTTTACCTTTCTGCTTCTGTCTGCCACTCACTGAAGCTTACAAGACACACGGGCGAATGGCAATTGTGCTGGGCCTTTTAGGCCCGTTGGTTTCTGTTTTAACCTCTTTAAACGTCAAAGCGTGGTGAACTCATAAAGTAGTGGCTGTAAGACGAGAATCAGGGCTGCAGGCTATTACTTAGCCTGAAAATTGAGTGGTTTTCCATCCAAGTGAGGCTGGGTCACTTGAGGTCTAATAAGGCTCATGGCTCATCTCTGGAGGTCATCATAAACCGAATTAGGTGATTATCAAAATAAGTAGGAGTTTCGGGGCTAAGAGACAAGAAGGTGCGACAGATATGTAGACGCGTAGAGACTGGCAATAGTTGGGATGGCCATTACTCTAAACCCACACACAAAAGAATTTCTGCTTTTCGTAATGATGACAATTTGAAACATAAAATGCAAAAACTTAGACCCGGGGAACGGAAGAATATGTCAATCCCATGACTGTATATAATATGTTAATATAAAAGGATGAGAAAGGTGCTAAGGTAAGGGAGAGCAAAGGAATACAGAGAGATGAAAAGAGCAACTGCCTGGGTGAAAAGGTTCTTCTACATAAGAAGAGAGAGAGAGAGAGAGAGAGAGAAAGAGAGAGAGAAAAATCAGATTTTTTTCAAAAGAAGAAAGCTGACTGCGTATTGCAGAGATGAATGGCGCGAAGTAGAAATAAATCGGAGATGATAACCACATCAGACACTGCTTATAGATACAGTTTTCGATAAAATAAGGCTCGTTCAGGGCCAGAGTATAAGAATCAAAGGCAAGGGGGATGAATCACATAAGGGTCAGTAAAGCCCAGCCGCAGGAGACATGCAGATATGGATGTCAGGGGACACAAGGAAGGGACAGGGCGTAGGGCTTCACTCCGCAACCTGATAAATTATGATGAAAGCGAAGAGTAGAAGTAGGAGTCTTTTCTCAATCAGTGTAGAAAGCAAGTGCCATTATAACAAGCATATTGAATGGATATCAGTTTGGACAAACCACCGCTGATGATGTAAAAATTATGCAAGAGCTTCCGATTCCAGTACCACCCAAAACTGACCCGCCCAGCTTTTTGTTGTTGAACATTACTCTGGTCTCCGCAGCAGCAACAACAACAGTCTGGATGAGTTTGTCATATCATTCTCGACGACAACGAAGAAAAAAGAAGAAAAAAAAATTTTACCCACAAAGAAGAGTTGCGTTTATATGATCAAGCACTTCTGAGTGGATACATTTCCTATGTCTTCAAATCGTATTGCTTGAAGAAGTGCCAGTGTCTATCTCTTTAGTATAGTTAGAGTTGTTTGTATTATAATGGCACTCTCTTTCTATACTGATTGAGAAAAGACTCCTACTTCTACTTGTCGCTTTCGTCATAATTTATCAGGTTGGGGAGTAAAGCCCTACGCCCTCCTACCCCTTCCTCTGTATGCCCTGACCGCCATATCTGTCCCCTGTGGCTGGGCTTTACTGCCCCTTTTGTGACTTCATCACTTTTTTTCCTGTGATGTGATATGGTTCCGGTACGTTGACGACATAAAGTGAGTTTGCCCTGGGAACAAAAATGTGAATACTATCTTTGGTAAATTTTATGAATGGGTCCCATTAATAAAATATACAATGGAAATGGAAAAGGATGGTTACCTAACCTTTTTGAATTACCTTATAAATTGCACCAGTAATGGGCTTCAATACAGTGTTTACAGAAAACCTGCCAATATTTCTGCTTATGTACATTTTCATTCTGATCCGATACACGCTTTTGAGTGCATTATTTATATGGGTGATTAGGAATACAAGCAAGAAATTAAAATTAAGAGCGGCAATTAAGACTTTTTAGAATAACAACAAAGAAAATTACAATATAAAAAACCTGCTTGTACTTCCATATAGTATTAATTTTAAAGATATTCTTCGTATACTTAGGAATTTTGGAGTTAGTGTAGTATTTAAGAACAATTATACAATGAAACAAACAATCATAGAGAAATTAAATTGTTTTGTTGGTCGAACCTGAAAATCATCAGAAAAAAAGAGAACAGCATAAAACTCATATAAGATACGCACCCCTGAACGGAATTTTTGGAATTTCAGTAAAAACATTCGTGCAATCAGTTGGGCAGGGAAAAAAGATAGTTATTGCAACATTGTAAAGGAAAGAAATATTATAGAGTTCGGTTTTCTGAAGGAAAGCATTCGTAAAGATATGAATATCATTCAAGGCACGCATAAACTCGACCCACTAATTTCAAAAGCAATGCGGCAAATTTATGGATTTTAGGGAAGGTGTGAGGCCAGCCTCACATGTGAACAGTACGTGACTTGGACTTTAACGAGTATACGATCCTCCCACTCTCTCTTTCCGCCTGTCAGGGGTGAGTATTTGGGTACCAACGGCCTTCATGTTTGTTTGTACTATGTAATAGTCCTTTCAAAATATCTTAGAAGCAAAGGAAAAAGTAGGTCATGATTAACACTGGGGCATTTCATTTTCCCAGTGATACTTGTGCGACTATGAATTGTATGTATATATGTATATATATATATATATATATATATATATATATATATATATATATATATATATATATATATATATATATATATATATATATATATGACTTTTTTTACCACATCACCGTGATTCATACTCAATCAGTAAGCTACAAACCTCCTTTAATATCCAATTGGTTCTACAACTCGGAAATAATATATTTTCATATATGTTACCGAAGGGGAATTTTTTAGTTGATAATAAGTTCTTCGTCTCGTGGGCTGAACCAGCTTTTGATGTCTGACAAGAACTCAGGGACTACAGTGGACGCATTTTTCTCATGCGTCCAACCAGATTAACCGCTCTGCTATGATTCGGGAGGTTGATCGGTCTGCTGGGTGGGATAGGTTGTTGGCCAGGACGAAGGCTCTCATTATTAGTCTCTCTGGCAAGTATGAGCGAGGGGTTCGGTACTTATCTCGTAGGTGATGGTCATCATTCCGCTGTTGATTGACAGGTGGGGTTGATCCGCCATAGTCGCTGCAGCCATTTATTGACTACTCACAACCAGAAATAGTGGAAAAATTCACAACCACAATAACATGATGACCTGTGGCAGTAATTGAGCTAAGTCATTCAATGTGAGGAGCACTGTAATCATCAACAAAAATGAAACAAGCCTCAGAATCAGCTTCCTAAACTGCTGCCATTTTGGTTGGCAGGCAGCGAAAGACAGAGCTATCTAAATCTGGGTTCCTGTAGCTAGCAGAAACAAAGATTCATTAGTCTTCCACAGATTTTAACCACTTGTGTTTCACGACATCCACACTCATGAAGTGGACTTTGAGATGTGGAGAACCCTCTACAATATAGAGGACCATTCCACAGGCCCTTAAACTGGCATTATACTTGAGCAAGATGAGCTTCTTAAAAGACTGAAATATGTCACAAATCAGATATAAGAGTTTTAAAACAAATGATCTTGGTTGACCATCCTGCATACTCAATTCTTCACCAAACTTTTGGTGGTATATGTGTTAAATATATATAGAGATATTTGTAACATACGAACACTTGCGGTATTCAGCGATTTTGCAGATGTCCTATGTTCATTCAGAACGGTGACTATTGAGATTTAGCTGTGTCAGTCTTTCTGGAGGCGCTTGGAAGCCACGGAGATTCTGTCCACATGAGAACGAAAGTAGATTCAGCAAATGATCAATCGATGACCTGAACATTGCCTTGGAGGACGCTCGTATACAGCACCGCATGCCAAAGATGGAAATTTCCATCATTAGTCTTTTATTCTGGTTAAAATCGGATTCTGGGGTTTGAAACGGAAATGTACGTCCATAATTAAAAAGCCTTCATATCGAGTTAGAATCCAAGTATGACGAAGCCAATAATACTCTAATGCAGATTTTAGTTTAATGAGATTATTGATGTAAGAGTGGTATATATAAAACAAACACCTGATGAGACTGGTGCTTCAAATTTATGGATGCATCGAATTAACCTTACAGGACCTGGGTCTTGAACATTTTCAATTTTAGATAAAAGTGGACACACCCCTTTCCAAATCTGATCCGAAAGTTGGCCCAATTTCGACTAATTTTTTCAATCCTTTTTTGAGGAATTTTTTAATCCCCAAGATACCTCTGCATCTAGGCGACGGATTCATAACTTCTCAGATAAGAGATATTATTTTTCACTGCTTAAACTCAAAATCCAAGGTATTGAACAGCTTATCTTTATTAGGGTTTGTCACAGCCACCAACAAGTCGGTTAACCTAGTTGCCTTTGTGGCGGCATTTATAAGCTCTATACTTGGGATTTTGTCTATAAAGGCTTAGATTTTACACACCTGACGTTCTTTTTATAGGAAAGACTATGGCTCCTTAGCGGACTATATAAACTTCTGTATTAGAACTTGCAATGGCTCTGTAACAGCACACCAGAAACATTATGTCTAGAACTCAGTGCTTCTCGGAAACAGAACTTGAAAGAGACCATGTTGATGAAGCTTGGGGGTGTTCTGCAAATTCACTTCCAAAGCTCCCGGTTTAAAATGTGTTGATGCGACATCATTCATGAAGCTCGTTGTACAGATGTTGTACCATTTTTTCCCTTTTATAAATGTACTGATGAAAGATACCGAGAATTTCCTCTGTGATGTGTAACACAGAAGCTCTTTTATCTTATCATTGTCAATATCAAAAATGAATTCTGATAATTTGGTAAAATACAATGAACCATATCATGGATTTAACCTAGATTACACTCTAAAGAGATAAGGGAATGGATCTGTATTTCAACTTTGTTACAATCTCTTTGTCTCGGGCGTTTTGCTTCTTAGAGGCTTCAAGACTAAAAAGCTTTGTATGCACATGTGTATACATTCATTAACACACACATACAGTATATATATATATAATATATATATATACACACACACACACACACACACACACATATATATATATATATATATATATATATATATATATAATAAATAAAGCAAATGCCAAAAAGGAAAGTGAAACGACGGGGCGGTGTTAGGCCTTTCGACACAATGGTCCTTTACTGGCAGACTAAAGAAAAATATAAAAATAAGTTTACAAGAAAGGTCATGTAAATGACAGATGACATACAGATATCCCATGAGGATGGGGATTATAAAGGAAACAGATGCACCTGGAATCCAACACAGTTGAAGAATTAATGGTCCTACCAAAACAAGGGTAAATCTATGAGAGGTTTTACAAAAGATTAGGCCCAAATGCATGGAAGCAGGGAGGAGCCAATTAAAGATTTATACAGGGGTAAAGACTGACCACCAAAAATGACCTTGGAATGAATAAGCTGATTACATATGTTATGAAAGTACAACATTTAATATACTCTCCTTTTGGTAAACAAAATTCTTGGTAAGAATTTTGTCTCAAAAAATTCCATGTAAATATTGCTAAGGGCAGGAGATAAGGGATTACCCATAGCCATGCCGAACTTTTAGTACAAAAAAAATTCCACATTAAAACAAAATTTACTATCTGATACATAACCTTATAAAATTAGTGAGGTTTGCTACAGTTAAAGGAATATCATACCTTTCTAATTCTTCCTCTAAATATTCCAGTAAATTATCTACAAGTAGTTTTGTAAATAAAGAGACAACATCAAAACTAAATATAGTAAAATCAAATTTCAAATTCAAACTATTCAGATTGTCTATAAAGTCGACATTGTTTTTCACATTCGTATTGGAAGTGTTTCCTACTAAGGGTGTAAGAATTTATACAAGCCATTTAGATAAATTATACGAAACTGAGCCTGCGAGCTAATGATTAGTCTGATTGGGTTATTGATTTTGTGTGTCTTGACCAAACAGTAGAGATATGGTAGGGAGGAGCACTGAGTGGTAAACTGTTTAATTAAATGGTCAGAGCCCTTTAAAATGGATTTAATTTGTTTGCTAAAATGAGAGTTAATTGTCCGTGTGGGATCTGACCTCAGTTTCGTGTGAGTTTCTCTGTCATTGAATAATGCCATTATTTTATTTACATAGTCACTTTTATTCATTATTACCAGTGCATTAGACTTATCTGCCTTTGTTACTTGCAATGTTTCGTCTTTTTTAAGGTTTTTGTAGGTTTTTGTAGGGGAAACCTTTCGTATCTCTTGTAGTTAGGCCTCTGTTTTAGTTTGTGACTACTCGATCCCGGATTATCCTGGATTATCTTTCTGTTTATTACCCTTTGACAATTGACTATCTGGTATTCTTGTTCTTTTTGTTTACTTTGTAACCTTCCTTTCATCTGTGTCTCATTTGTACCCAGGCGATGTGTTAATAAACGTGAAAGCGCTTGGTACTGAACTTTTGCCTGTCATTTTCCTGTGGGATTCGCTTATACACAGACACACACATACACATACACACACACACATATATATATATATATATATATATATATATATATATATATATATATATATATATATATATATATATATTATATTATGTGTGCGTATATGAACAAATAATTGATTTATCTAAATATGGTTTTTCACTTGTTCCTATAGCAGTGAATTTTCTACTATGACTTAATGAAGCCATCCAATATTCCTCTTTTAATGTTTATATATCTATTATTGTGTCCACACGCACACAGACACGCAAACACATGCACACGCACACACTTATGTATATTTAAATACATATGCATATATGTGTGTGAACAGATGTAAATTCCCTTTCATTTAACCCCAGTTTCTTGTAATGATTTTTGAGAACTTATTTTTCATGCATCATCAGTATTTAATGCAGATATTTATGTTTATAGCTAAAACTGTATCCATCACTTATAAACATGCACAGAATTTTAATGTCCTCGTTACGTGTTTTTGCGAAAGACGGGATGTCTCCGTCGACCAGTATTTTTGATGGTGCGTGCACATCTGGGTTGACTTGTGGGGCAGAAATGAGCCTCCAGTTCATGTGATAAGAATTTGCCTCTCAAAACCCAGAAGATACATCGAAAAGCACAGATCTTTGCGCTTACTTATTCTTGAGTAGCTTAGAATTTACCATTTTCAGTCCATTGTTCTGTGATGCTGTCAACTGTGCCTATTGTAGTTAGATATTAAGGTCCTGGAGTACTAGTCTGGATGACTGAGCGCGCGCGTGTGTACTTGACTTTTGAGGGAAAAATGCAATCTGATCCGACATATTACTTCATGCAACAGTTTTCACTTATATTACTGTCACTGTTCTTGTTCATATTGCAGTTGCAATTGCTGTCCCTTCGAGTTTGACTTTGAACGCAACAAAGTGACTTATTTTCTCAGAACTCTTTGCGGCCCTTGGTAGGGTAAAAAAAAAAAAAAAAAAAAAAATCGCTATGTAATGAGATATATCCGAGGATTGAAATCTGTAATCCCTTATCGAGACCATATTAATGATAGCTTATCACTGAGCTTAGCATTACATAAAAACAATGTTCCAGCTACCAACGGCGCCATTAACACCTCGGTAGCCATGGTGAGGAGAAAGTTTCTAAATACTTCAAGCGGTCTTTTCATTTTGCTTCTTGTGCTGGAAAGCTGAAACTTACAAAGGTATTTAAATATCATATATTTTTGTTAGTGTGGACTCTAGTGTTTGGTTGAACAACAATACGTTGTAAGCTATAAAATACCCCAGTTCACCTTATTTTTTCTTTGATTGACTTTAATTTGATGTTTTCAGTACAGGGATGGTCACGATTGAGTAATGTTAGACATACATTTTTTATTTTTTTTTTTTTGCATCTTTGTGTAGATCTGTTGTTCCTCATTGCAGGCACTCACACGCATTGCACACACACACGCACATATATTTATATATATATATAAATATATATATATACTGTATATATATATATATATATATATATATATATATATATATATATATATATATATATATATATATATATATATATATATATATATATATATATATGGATTCTTATACACTGAAGTCACGTGCATCTACTGTGATTTTTAAGCATATATATAATATATATATATATATATATATATATATATATATATATATATATATACATACAGTATATACGTATAATATAATGTCTTCTTTTCAGATGAACATCGTATTTCGTCTAAGCTCTCTTTACGAAGCAGTTGCCTTCCTGGCCTTTTCTAAGTAAACTTGGGCAAATAGTGATAATATTGACAATAATAATTTTTGTTATTCACTGTTTTTTTTTTTTTTATAATGATTCAGAGTCAGATTAACCGGTTCTTTTTCTGTAACAAGTTGCTCAAAATCGTTGCGAAAATCTTTCCACAAAGTTTCGGCCCCAAAATCAGTTAAGATCTGCACCCTACGATTTCTCAGCCCCTGATGAAGAACCTCATATAAATAGGAAATTATCCTTATTATAGCCAGCTTTTTACGTAGGTTTTACGTAGGTGCTAATTGGCCATCAGATACGTAAGATTACCAAACGTCCCGCTTCTCTCATGAGAACATGCCGGCGAGAGAACTTCCAGTAAGGAGGAAGTGAGCTGCTCAACGCGTAGGCCTACACGGTAGTCTTTTGTCAACGAGTTCCTAAGTTTTCTGATCTCTTGTCAAGTAAAGCAGTTTATCGGGAATCTAAGTACCTGACACAAAATGAACCTTGACTTCAAGTGGTTACAAAATATGAAAAAAGAAACTTGTCAGAGACCACATCCACAGTATATCATAATGTAAATCAATCCTGGTTTTTATAAAAAAAAAAAAAAAAAAAACACTCGTGGATGATTACTATATTTTGCCATGTCTGAGAGAGAGAGAGAGAGAGAGAGAGAGAGGGGAGAGGTGGGAGGTACTTGCTATCATTAGTCTTTTCTTATGTGTTAACCAACGTCTGTGACCTTATTCGGTTATGTGACCGATACATTTTACCATTTGCAAATGAATATTTTTTTATTACTCTATTCTGTATTTATTTAGTATATTTGCAATCGCATATCTGTTAATGTTTTCATTCATGTTTGCTTACCTATTTGTACAGAATTTTTACACTTGTGAAACGTTTATAGTCATTTGTTCCCAAATGTTTCTCATTCAAGATATTTCATGTTTTATCGCAACGCTTTCCATTGAGCGCTAACTTTATCATAATATGAATAACGGTCAGTTTAACCCTGCTGAGTCTCCGACAGTGGATAATTCATCATTTAATAATGGGATGGTCGTTGTCAGGGTTTGCCAATACATCAATATCCGTCTCTCTCGTGGACTGATTCAGTCTCCTCTTCATCAATATCTTGGAAAAGCTGTACTTTGGTCGTGGGACACGGCTTTGCAAAGTCCCCGCTCAACGCGTTCTCTGCAATGAACATCCCGTTTTCTGCGGTGCCTTCACATTCGACGTGGGGTCGACCGAACACATTATTATTATCATTATTGTGAATTGTATACTTTTATTGTCTGTTCAAGTGACCATGCATTATGTATATGTAACGGAGTATTTTTTTTAACACATCAGACATTATTAATCATTATGTTTTCTGTATGCATCTGTCCTGTTTTTGTAGAGAAATAGTTTGACCTCAGGTCACCTGTAAATCTTTGTACCCGCGGTCTCTGCGAAGTACGCAGACGTCCGCACGCCGCTTTATAAGCCGATCGCTTCATCAATGAACTACCCTTACAGGCTGCTCTAGGAGCAAGAGCCCGTGCTGGCACAAGGCCAGCTAAATCTAAAACAACAACATCAATGAACTACCCCCACCAAAATCACTTTCATGCATCATAATAAAGTTTTCATGTAACCTAACCATCTCACAGACTCATCAACATAGAGTTACGGGCTGCTCTAGGAGCAAGAGCCCGTGCTGGCACAAGGCCAGCTAAATCTGAAACAACAACAACATCAATAAACTTGCAGTACTTGTCTTCCTGCTCATTACTTCGCACCTCCCTCACAGCTTCTGCATCGTGAAGTAGTGAAAATTCTTTTTTCTGATTAGATTGTTGTTGTCCACAGTTTGGTCAAGTGTAATCTCTACTGGTTTTGGTTAGCTCATTGTGAATTATGGCGGGTTTCAGTTACTGATAATCTTGTTTGCTGAGTTTATCTTGATCTCGTGTGATTTTGCCTGGGTTTTTGTAGACTGCCGCCCACCCCGCCCCCACCACCTCCCGGCCCAAAACCCTCATTTTTAATCTTATATAATTTGTGTGGCAGATGGGGTCGACGATGGGGGGTAGGGGCCGTTAAAAGCTGTTTAGAACAATGGATATCAACTGATTAAGAACAGGCAGTAGGCACTTGTACTTTGACTTTCATTGTGATATATCCATCCCATATTTATTGTAAAGCAAATTAATTTTCTTACTTTATTTAAAACCGATCGTCTTCTGAGAATAATACATGGCTTGAAAGTTTCAGATCCATCTGGTAAGAAGACACAAACAGGCTAATGCACTACGTTGTAGGTAATGAAAATACGCTTGCACCGAAATCTTAAACTTTGAATTTCATGTTTTGCCTGTCAGGTTTGTAGAGTTGATGAGACTGGGAAGAAAACTATTGATTTGGCTTTTAGTTAAATCCCTCCGCCTCAGATCACCCTTTGAGGAGGCTAGAGGGCTGCAAACTTTTGGATCATCCACCCTCCAATCATCAAACATACCAAAATGCATCCTCTAGCCTTAGTATTTTTTTAATTTTATTTAAGGTTAAAGTTAGCCATGATCGGCGTCTGGCACCGCTATAAGTGCCAACATCAAAGGCCACATCAACTATGATTGAAAGTTTCACCGTCCGCGGCTGAAAAAAAAATTCATAGGCCGTGGCTGAGAGTTTCATAAAGCATTATACGCTGTACAGAAACTGGTCAATTGCACTCTGTGAAGAAACTCCGGCGCATGTTTTGCTTGTTTCTTTTTGTAATGTAGAGTTGATGAGACGCAGAATAATTGCCATTTTTTTAGTTAAAAAGTCTAGTGCACTATCAGCCTAGTTATTTTTTGAAAAAATGGTTTCAAAACGCGCGACCAAGATCATTAAAGCTTCTTCTTGGGATGGTCCGAAGGATTAGACATATTTTACGTGGCTAAGAACCAACTGGTTACCTAGCAACGGGACCTACAGTTTATTGTGGAATCCGAACCACATTATGACCAGAAATAAATTCCTCTAATTCTTCATTGGCCGGTCGGAGAGTCGAACGCTGGGCCAACAGCGTGCTAGGGCGAGAGCTCTACCCACCCCTTCCAACAAAGAACTAACAAGAGACATAATGTACATCCAGTGATAAAATATATATTGGCCAAAAGGCCAGGAAATTCTACATTCATATATAGACATGAGATTCTTGTTGCGTTGATAGATGCGAAACATGATTATAATTAAAGGGTAAAGGAGACGTCTTTACAACTTCACCGGCAGCTCGAGAGCGCCCCAACAAAAAAGGGTCTTTCACAAAAGAGATTTGACAACTGAATAGTTAACCTGTACTCAAAATGTAAACCCTCTCTCACTCTCCCTCTCTCCAACTCTCCCTCACTCTTTCCTACTTTCTTCTCCCTAACACCCCCTAACATATTATAATGCTTTCACCATATAAACTATTTTTTTTACTCCTATTTTTATTTTCGTGAACTTTACACAACTTTCATTATACGAAAGAAGTCTTTCCTAAATCTAGCTCCCCAATCCTGCCTTAAGATGGCTACGATTTTTCTTACCTTCCGCTTTCCTTTGTAACCTTGGCAATACACCTTTGAAATTGCGCATTTATCTGTACATTTAAAATAACAAAGTTAAGGGAAGAAAATGATAAATCTCCGTTCATTTGAGCAATTGATTATTTCACTAAACATTCTACAAACGCACAGCTTCAGAAATCTCATCTTGGTCAACTTCGGGATAAATCTTCCAGCGGAAAAGAAACAATGTTGGCCGCGTTCATCAGCAAACTGGTCCGCAAGAAACACGTGACCCTCGATGACACCGAGTTGCCTCGCGTCCTGACCTTGTTTGACCTGACCTGCATGGGCATCGGGTCGACCATCGGCATCGGATTTTACGTCCTGGCCGGCGAGGTGGCCCGCAATGTGGCTGGACCGGCCGTCGTCCTCTGTTTCCTCAATCGCGGGAATCGCTTCGGTCTTCTCAGGTTTGTATCTGTTTGTAAGTTCTTCTGTACTTCTGCACGTAGCTTAATTGTCTCTATGTTTTCTACTTTATTATCCATGTGTTGTTTAAGCATCACTACTACTTGCTAATACTGTTTTATAATAGTGCTAATTGAGAAGATGCTCATAGTGGTATGAGTCTTGACATGGCAAGCAAATCCACAGTTATGTATGGACACATATACCTAAAAATAAATCACTACAGAGAATTTTCAGGAATCTGTTCGATTCCCCTTTTCAATCAATTTATTAAAGTATTTGCATCCATACAAAACTATGGATTTGTTTCTCCAATAATAATAATAATAATAATAATAATAATAATAATAATAATTATTATTATAATAATAATAATAATGATTATTATTATTATTATTATTATTATTATTATTATTATTATTATTATCTAAACAGCAATTGCCCCTTTTGTCTTAGGCCTATGCTACGCAGAATTTGGAGCCCGAGTCCCGAAGGCCGGGTCGGCCTATGTCTACAGCTACGTCTGCGTCGGCGAATTCGTGGCTTTTGTCATTGGTTGGAATCTGATTTTAGAATACGTCATTGGTAAGCTTGACTGGTTGATGTTACGGCTATAAACTGGCGTCACGAAATTCAGATATATATATATATATATATATATATATATATATATATATATATATATATATATATATATATATATATATATATATATATATATACATATACTGTATGTGTGTGTGTGTGTGTTTGCAAATAATAAAGTTATGATTCAGGAGAGTGAAGAGAAACTGTAGATTATAGAGCAATAAATATTAAAATGAATGCTGGATGAATGGAAGTTGTTGATTTGTATAAACAATTGGACGGAAGTACAGCTCAACGAACGATGGTGACACTTCAGAAGATGCTGAAAAATTGTCATGAATTTGGTCCACAACTTTAATGTTTAGGAAGCAGGAGAAGATAACAAGATACAGAAGAATGGCTGTGTGTGAGTGTGTAGGGGGCTGGATGCGATGCTGGTGGGCAGCTAATGTTTTGGGATTTTTTTGCACATGGACAGATCCACGATTCGATAATTAGGGCATGAATGTGGCAGTGGCTGTTTTGTCGTTTTTTTTTCTGTAACCATAACCATACACTTGTTGAAGGTGAAATTATCTGATGTTGAATATATATATATATATATATATATATATATATATATATATATATATATATATATATATATATATATATATATATATATATATATATATACATATATATATATATATAGACATAAAATATCTATCCAGATAAACCCACAACCATTCACATTGCGAAATAACAGAGCTATGAAAACTGACTAAAACATGAATATCAATAATTATTAAAATAAGCATTCATGTGTTATGACTGGTAGTTGAAAATCAATAAAACAATATATATATATATATACATATATACACACACATATCTTTTCAGAAAAATAACGCCCAGATAAACCCCCATAGTTGATAAAATAATTTATTTCTTTTCAGAAAAATTGTTGCATAATATTTTTAATTTCATAATATCATGATTGTTAAATAATGTAATTTTTATGTAAATGATGTTCTTGCTTAGGAAATTTTGGCCTTTAAAAGATTTTGTTATCACTCTTAAGATTAAGTTCTCTCTGGAAGATAATGCAAGTGTTATGGGTAAGACAGTGCTGCTGTTGTCAAAACAGTATTCTCATTAGTACGAGACACTGTTGTTGGCATTTGCTGTCTTTTGCCCATGGATTAATTATTTTACTATTATTACAGAACTACGAAGTTAATGCGAATATATTGTTTTCACTTCCGAGACAATGTTCCTTCTGCTAAACAAAAACCTTGAAACTGCAAATATTGCTGCCATTGCTATGGTAAATGTTGATATATGATAGTAATAATGATCAAATAAGAGAACTGATATTAATGCCTGCTCAGTTGTTAGTTTAGGCACACCACGTCATCGGGTTAGTTCACTCAGGTTTGTGAAAATGACTGAGACCATAGATTCGCTGATAATGGGGTATGGGCGACTCCTTCAGAGCAAGATCACTTAGCCTCATCATTACATCATTTCATGGATAAACAATGGATGCCAGTTATAACATAATTACTATCTTAAAGCGTCAAACAATAATGACAGAGGCAGGGAAAGCTGCGGAGGGTGAGTAAGCATAACGCCCAGTCAGTCAAACGAAGATCTTACTTTGTGCAGGCACTTCAAGCGTGGCAAAGGGTTACAGCACTTACGTCAACGAGTTGGCCGACAACTCCATGTCTGAGGCGCTGGCGAAGGTTATGCCTATCGACGTGAGTTTCCTGAATCCCTTCCCTGACTTCTTAGCCTTTGGAATATCTTTCGTCATTGCCAGTAAGTGAAGGGTGAACATACACATGTTCTTTGTTTGTATCTCTCTGAATATATTGAAGTCGTTATACAATGGGTAACTGTTGACGTTTGGTGACTGCAGAAGCAGTGACCATGACACTGCAGCAGCCCGTTGAATATTCAGGTGGTCCTGAAACTGTGTACTCCTTTCAGCAGGAATATTTGCTAAGGGCCTTCAAGATTTCCAAAGGTGCTGGTCTTGTGAAGCTTCATGGAAAATCTCCCAGATCTGTCTCCAGTCATATTTCTTTGTTAATTTTCACTTTTGCCATTCTTTATTTTATTTTTATGGCTGCACTACCTCAATGTAATCAGCATGCTTCCCTTTTAAAGTTGTCCAGAAGATATTTACGAATTAATGGCAGGAAAAGCTGTCGGCATAAGAAAGCATAAGTAGAACAGCTCAGCAGCAACCCTTGCCCTTTCCTGCGAAACACCAGCCTTGAAGATAAGAAGTACGGAAAACTGGAATAGTGCGCTGATCAAGATTTGCTTACGAGAAAGAGTATACCCGAAAAACCATTAATTTCTAAGTACGAACTACCTAGCTATGACACGTTAAACTTTAATTCTTCCAGTTGCCCTGGCCCTGGGGGTTAAGGAATCGACCATGTTCAACAACCTCTGCACCGGCCTAAATCTCATTGTCGTTGTCTATACAATCATCACAGCTGCTACCCAAGGCAGGTTATGTACCGTGAATATATATGATTTTATTCTAATTTAAGGATGCAATAACAAGTATCTTATTTTAAAATAGACCTAATTAAACCCAGTAACTTGATCCCCAAATTTCATCGGATGATTGTTATGAAATACCTACCTACCTTTCTGAGGACCTAATTAACAGTCTATTCTGAAATTATTGTTCTCATTTGTAGTGCAAGGAATTTTTTATCAACGATGCAGACGAGAATAAAATTTACTTATATAAATGGACAATGATTGGTTTTAAGAAATGTATAAAAGTGTATATCTATTATGTAGTGTTTTTTTTTTTTTCAATCTGAAAGGCTATGACGGAGATGATACCTGTTGGTATGTAGTATAGTAAGAGTATCCTTTTTGCATGGGTAAATTCTTGGAATTCTTAGAAGTGAAAATTTGGAACGAGCGATGCTAGAAACCATGTCAGCTAAAACTCGGAGTTAAATACAAGTACGCACATTCATATTCTTATGGCCCCTTCAATAGAAAATGAGTTGGCGTCCACTAGCAAAAATAAGAAATTTAATTTTCATTAGTGTCATTAAGAGATGGTCCAAATACTGACTGAAGTCAAGCTTACATCGTAGACAGGTTTAAATTTGCAGGTTAATAAAGGTCGTGGCGATAAGAATTTTGCTAATGTGTTAGAGATGTTATTTGATTTGGTTCATGTGAAATCTCACGGGCCTGAATTGCTGCTATCATTAATGATAATAAAACTTTTGAGAATTAAGTTAATAACCATTACATAATCCTTTGCAGCTGACCCGTACAACTGGCGCATCCCAGAGGATAAACTGAATGAGACTTGCACCCAAGCAAGGGGTGACGGGCACAGCTGGGGCGTTGGGGGATTCGCCCCCTATGGGTTTGCTGGCATTATGCAGGGTGCTGCCACTTGCTTCTTCAGCTTTGTGGGATTTGACTGCATTGCAACGACAGGTTGGTTGCCATCAATGAGGCACACTGGTTACAATTTGGCATATTGTTCATTGTGTTCAGGGGCAGAGGGGTAGGCAACCTTATGCCCTCTTCTAGCACAGGGCAGAAAGAAACAAGAACAGAAAGCTGCAGGAAGAAGTCGGAAGTTTAACCCCAATTGATATGGCAGATCCTGCTCTGAAAAGGCTGAAAATGATAAGAGCGAGTCAAAACAGAAACGAGAAAAGAGTTCTAAAGACTGGCAATAGAGGGAAGAAGCTCATTGCAAAAAAAAGCGACTCGTCGCTTCCATTAACACTAAGGCAATTAATATATTCAGCAAGCAAGTGAAAAGACAAGCCCTTACTTTGTCCTTTTGAAAGGATAAGATTCTATCAAATAGTTATTAAAAATCGTTTTATGTTGATTTCCGTTGCGCCTAATGTTGGCTCTCTTACCTCATGTTATCATGCTCCGTCTGAGTTTGAGCTAGAGCAAAACCCATTTGGTTGCCATTGCCATTGGCATTTCTTTAGAAAAAAGTCTCCTAGATATAGCCAAGTCTTAATTAATCAAACGCATACACGATCCATAACTGTTCATGACCACACGTTTTGGCATATAACATATAAGTTTACTTTATTCTCCTCCAGGAGAGGAAGCCCTCCGCCCTGAGAGAAATATCCCGTTGGCCATCACAATTTCTCTGCTGTTCATCTTCGTGGCATATTTCGGCATGGGTGCCACACTCACCTTGGCGCTGCCCTACTGCATGCAGGTGAAGGCATACATATACCTCCAAAGTGTTTCGGCTGAGAAAATCTAATAATTACAACTTCGTTTTTATTAAGGTTTTTCCTGGTGATCTGTTCCATAACTAATAAACTTAAAATAATGTATACTTGTCAGTGCAGATCTTCAACTCTTCTAAAGTTTTCCATGTAATATGATACATAAATTTTTTTTCAACATATTTATTGTTCAAAAATTATCTATACTTCATTTGTATTCAAATTTTCAGGCTCATATCTTTCAACATCACAATGAACTATTGATAAAGAACCGTGTTGCATGACAGTAAAATGCTTAGCCTTCCGTTGTGTCGGAAACAATTATATTCATCCTCGATCTCTTTACTATTCCGTTGCCTCAGAATGCAGATGCGCCATTGGTCGATTTCTTCGAGCAACTTGGCTGGGAAGCCTCGAAGTGGTTCGTCAGTATCGGAGCTCTTTTCGGATTTTCAGCAAGGTGATTAGAATAAGTCAGTTTTGGTGTGCTTTTGGTGACTATATTTATATACATACATGCGTACATACATATATATATATATATATATATATATATATATATATATATATATATATATATATATATAAAACAGTATATATGAAGATAGATGATACAGATTTTTATTTTTATAGTAATCATGCGAAACGGCATATATCTTTTAATCTGAATTTCAACATGATTATCTTCTAGATGGCTTTTCTATAAATTAAATTGTGGCAATCAACATAAAATACAGTTATTATAAAATGTAGTTGAAAAAATAAAACAATTTTTCTTGTAAACCCAACGCCCATTTCTTAAATAATCAATTTTAAAAAATCATGACCTACAAAAAAAAAAAACTTTATAAAATGTCAAAACAAACATTTAAATATCTGCTCTCCTAATTATATATAAATAAAAAGGCCTCCAACACATCCAATAAAAGTCAAAAATTATCCTGTTGCTACAGCTCGACATCCATAACCAACCTGCAGCATCAAGGATGGGATCGTTTTAAACACCTGGGAAGGATAAATAAGAGGTTCAGGACTTTAGCTAAAAACAACAGGACAGCAGGAGGAATGGTTGTTTAGAGCAGGTATTTTGTGTTTGATATTTAACGGTTCTGAAATCATTTTCCCTTGTCTTTTCACCTACATAATCCTGTATAAAATGCTTGTATTTAAATGGAGGCATTAGTACTGATTCTAGATAAAACACATAATTATTATTATTGTTATTCAGATGATGAACCCCATTCATATGGAACAACGCCCACATGAGAATCGGCCATTGACCCTGAGAAGACAAGCTTCCCAAGACAATATATTTTCCCAGTTACATTAGGGAAGAAGTAAGAGGAGGTTATCAAAGGAGATACAGAAAGAAGAAGAGATCCAATGGTCTTATTGAAAAAGAAAAAATAAATTAACAAATTATTAAATAGATAAAAATGTTTAGTCAATTATCAAAATGAAGGAGAATTGTATTTAGTAGATAGTAAACTGCATTGCATCTTCAGCTTGAACGTTAAAATGTTCCAATGTTCACCAAACGCCTTGTTAAGAAGTTTATTTAAAATTTTATGGTGTTAGGAATAAAGGACTTCTGGAACTACTGGAGGAGAAAAGTTTTCGACAGCGAGGAAGATTTACTGCATATTGGTGCTGATGTTCAAAGCAAATGTGGTTGCAAGGTAATATAGGGGATCAGTTTGAATTGAGAATGTGCAACTATCTCTGTTAAAATAAAACTTAAAAAATTTCTTTCATAAATGGAATATTAGAAACAGACATTTTCCATACCGGAGAGAAAGTATTCTAGTAAAGGTAATTTTGACATTTTGTTCTTTTTCCAGGTTGCATTGAATTACTATGGTTGAAAATCTGTAGATCTCCCAATCAATGTTTTCATTTTACTGAACTTCAGTTTGAATACCCCAAACTGTCCATCCACTAGTCCGCTCCATGTCAGATTGAGACTAAGGCCAGCTTCATTTCCAAAAGTGGAGACTTTGTCACACCTGAAAATGTTGCATAGTGTATGCGGTACATGGGCATGCTATTTGTACCATGGCCATTTGTCTTTTTTTCAACATTGTTTAAAAGTTGACCATTTTGAGCAATTGAAAAGCCTTTCCCATTGTTTTTGAAAGGGGATAGTTTAAAATGACCACCTTATCAATAAAATTTTTCCTAGAAACTCAGGTTCGGTTGTTTTGTCATTTGATAAATTTCTTTGTCTCTCTTACAGGTTACGTTGGTAAATATACAATACAAAAACTAGTCATAAAACGTCAAAATCCTGGGATAAAATTACCTTCTTTAAAAAATGTTCATTAAATTTGAAAACTTTGCTGATTTCTATATTTTCCACTTGAGGACTTAAAATTTTTTTGTAGTTAGGTTTATTGTAAGAGGCCAAAATAGGGCGGAAGATTATCTTTATGTATCTTGGAACCGTGACCAAAAATCAGTTTACTCCCAAAATTCAGAACAGTTTAAAGAACGTTTTTATCCCAGGATTCCGACCTATAAATGACTAGTTTTGATGTCGAGTCACTTTTATCAACGGGACCTGTAAGAGAGACCATAAACATTATTCTTGATAAACTGATTCCCGAACCTGAGTCTGTTTATTTTAAGGCAGTTAGGGGAATTTTAAAGCCCTTTAGGGGAATTGGCCGTGGAAGGAGGCTTTGTTTTTAATGGTCAAGGTTTAAACAAAGGGAGGGCATGGGGATGGGGTCTCCATTACACCTAAATTAAACATTTTCATGTGCCCTGGAAGGAGCGCATTTTGAGGAGTGCCCCTGGGCCCTCTGTTCTACTCACGCTAGGTGGACGACACTTTTATCTTATTCAAACATGAGTTCAATGCAGACCAGTTCTTGAGTTTTCTAATAAGGGGAAGGGTAATATTAATTTTACGATGGAAAAGAACAAAATTCAAAATTAGCCTTCCTAGATATTTTGGTCTCCAAGGAAAATGACGGTTTCTGTACCTCCATTTTTAGAAAGAAAACATTTACTGGTCTCGGTTCCAACTTCTATAGTTGCTGGGAATGGGGAGGGGAATTTCAAACTTAACTCTATATATACCTTGCTCTATCGTGCTTTGTCTCTTACCTCTAGCTGGACTCTGGGACAACGAAACCACTTTTTCTCCTCCAGTACTGGAAGATAACTGGAGGGGGGAGAGGTAAGATCTTCTATAAAATTTTAAATAAACTTCTTAACAAAAAGGAGGAACATCCTTTAGGATTTTAACGTCCCTAAGCTACCATTTGATGCCAGTGCTCCTGAATCTACTAAATGACAATTTTCGGAGAGATTTTAAGGATCGGGATAAACATTTTGGAGCCATAAATCTAAAGCTTTATACCTAAGAATCCTAAGACCATTGGCTCGGGATCTTCAGGTTTAAGGATCGGCTCTGCCTTTGATGACGTCGGGCGTCGTTTATGAATACACTTGTCCCAGATGTAATCTGGGAAAATATATTGGAAGTACCCGGCGTCTTCTCAGGTCAGGGCCGATGGAAATCGGGGCGTTAGTTATAGAACTGGGGTGTAAGCTAGGAAAGGGAAACTTAGGATATAAGGAACCACATTATCAAATGTAAAAGTACCATCAAATACGAAGATTTTAAAATTATTGGCTCAAACAAAGGAACTCAACGAACTACTGATTTTGGAAACGTTAAATATCAAATTACGAGTTCCGACTCTAAACAACCATTCCTCTGCTGTCCCGTTGTTTTTAGCCTGAATTTTCTGTCAGTCTTTGAGACCGCTTGACGGTGTTTACTTTTAGTGTGTTTTTATCTTTGATGCTGAAAGGTTGGTTATGTGTAGCTGTCTTCAGCTGATCATTTTATGAGTGTGTAATTTTTGCTTTTATTGTATGTAACCAAGCAAAATTTTATTTATATATAATTTGCCGAGATATTTAAATGTTCGTTACAAGATTTTATAAACAGTTTTTTTTTTTTTTTGTACCTATATTCTCAGTTTTAATCAAGTGTGCATGTAATTTAAGTCTGTAAAAATGTAAAGATTAAAATTGTTTTAGCTTTTTCAACTAAAGGATTTTATAATCAGCTGCCATTTATGTTAACATTATTATTTTTATTTTGTAGAAAATATAGCCTGAAGATGCTCGATGTTGTCACGAAACGTAATCTTTAAAACAAAATGACGAGCATCGAAACTAAATCCAAATTATCTGATGTGAATCGTATATATATATATATATACCTATATATATCAAACATATTTTTATTAGATATCGAAACAAATTAGTATATATATTCCATATATATTATTTAAATATTTCTATATATATTTTATAACAGATTTATATATATATATACAGTATACATGAAGATAGATGTAACGATTTTTATTTTTATAATAATCATGGCTAAGGGCAACCTATCTTCTGACTGAATTTGGGACATGATTATCTTCTAGATGGCTTGTTGCTTTATCTGTTGCTCCTGAGGTGGCAATCCGCATTTTCAGTTATTTCACAAAATGTCGCGAAACTTAATAAGTCGATCCTGTGTTCTTGTATAACCCATTTTTATACGTAATCAATTTAAAAAAAATCATGACCTACAAGAAAGCTGCGTAACATGTCAACAACCAGTACCGATCTGCCCTCCTACTCCTTACCTATGGCATCCTTCCAGTCTATTCGGAGTCCTGTTGCCCCTGCCTCGCATCCTTTACGCCATGGCCGAGGATGGGATCGTTTTCCAGTTTCTGGGAAGGATAAACAAGAGGTTCAGGACTCCAGCTGTCGCCACAATCCTTTCAGGACTCTTTGCAGGTATTTTGTGTTTGTGGTTCTGACTCATTTCCCTGTCTTTTCACCTACATAATCCTGCATATAAATGCATGTGTATATAAATGGAAAACATTAGTACTGATTCTAGAGGGGAGGGAAGGTGGAAAGGGGAGGGAGGTTGGAAATGGAGGGGGATGGAAGAGGGAAGAGGAGGGGGATGACACAACTAAATTAACACTGATTGTGTTGCTCTGGAAGGGGAAACGTGGAGGGAGGAGAGGAAGAAGAGGGGAGGAGAGGGGGTGGGATGGAAAGGGAATGGGGGGGGAAGGGTGAGAGGAAAGATGAGGGGGAAGGGAACCTTTTCAGGAGGTGGGAAGTGGGATGGAGGGGGGAAGTAGGAGGGGAAGGGAAATGGGAAGGATGAGGGAAGGTGGAATGGAGGGAATGGAAGAGGGAAGGGGAGGGAGAAGTCAGAGTTAAATTAACACTTGATCATGTGCTCTGGAAGGGGAGGGGAGGACTATGGAAGAGGGAAGGGGAGGAGGATAACAGCTAAATTTAACATTTGATCCATGCCTTAGGGAATATTATTCCTGCTCATAAAGAAAGATATAGTCTGATGATGCTCAGTTTCAATTGCTTGAGTAATCTTTAGTCATAAGATGAGAACAGAAGCTGCATCCAAATACTGATGTGAATGCAGGAAGCCTTTGTTAATCTAACTATTATCTCTGACAGGTGTCATGGCTATGCTTTTCAACCTGAAGGCTCTTGTTGACATGATGAGTATTGGGACGCTTCTTGCCTACACCATTGTTGCTTTATCTGTGATGCTGTTCTGATGGATGACACTTTTATTTTCTTTTATTTCAGAAAGTTCAAAGAAAGACTTCCTTTCGACTTTTAAGCTGAAATTTTTTTCTTGGTAGGTTTCCTTGTTTATTTGTTCCTCATTCTGATATTTTTCCAGAGCAGTACAATGTCATTACCTCTGTTCATTAACCATGATTAAAGTGTTGTATACACTGTTCATGTACCAGTGCCTGATTGACACTAACAATTCTATCGACCCTGATATTGTCGAAGCTTCAGACTCAAAGATAATACTTTTCCTGCAAGTTGTGGTACGGTGAAGGCAGTCTCAATCACGGCCTTGGTGAGTGCAAATGCTAGCTAGACAAGGACTCAAGAACAGGGAATGAAGCCATAGTTGTTGGTGCCTTTAAATGGACTGTATTCCTTTTCATCTTAAAGTTCATCCTTCGGAAATTCCTGGGCAGATATGCATAACAAAATGTAAAAACAAGAATTTCTTGAAATTTAATTTATAATGATGGTTAAAGTAGAGATTGTATCTCATGCCGACTATCATTCCAATTCAAGCTAGGACTATTAAATGCACCATTCGAAATACCAGTAAGTTTATACCATTTGATGTCTTAGATTAATATACACAATTTGGAACAGGCCACTGAGTTTTAAAGCTGATGATTAAATTAGAACACACTTAGGCTTATTGAGGTCAGATACGTTTCAAATCATTTAGAGATAACACTTGAAGATTTGAACTGCTGTACTTATTCTGAAGGAGCCAGAATAGATATTATCATCATTAATTAGCCAGAATACAGGTCATCTCTTGTCTGCACAAGGCTTTCTTTGCCACCTCCTCCTGGCTTCTGGATCCCCAGTACTTGTTCAGATGGATGAACAGACACTATATAAATCAAACAAATACAGTGTAGAAGACGATATCATCCTGCAATGACCGATAAAAATCACAGAGAATGGGGGGAGAATCATCGGGGTTTGCTCTCGAAATCCAGTTGCGAGGGCTTCTCCTACAGGCATTATATCAACCAACTCTTCAACACGCAGAAGCTGAAGGAACCCACGGCCCTGACTACCTCGCTGGTGAACTATGCCACTCTCGTCTTCTGTAAGAAGTTGGGAAGCTGCAGACTAAAGATAATGCTCTTCCTTGGTTCTTCTAAGTTTGAGGAAAATTAAAATTTGCCACCTTTTAAAATATCGGATGGATAAAAATCATGATATTTCTTGAAGTGAAACAGGTTCAAAAGATTAAAGCTACGCAACCAAATATGGAGGGAAAGATAGTTCAGTTCACTTCTGTTCAGTTCGTCCTTATTTCACATCCGAGATAAACAAATAAGCCGATGGAAAGATAGGTATGCAGATTGAGTAGAGTGACTTGGATTTTATCATTGATGAACAAAAATTCATACTCTCTTGCTGATCATCTTCAGGTATCACTTGCTCACTCGTCGTTCTTCTGATCGTGGTTCTTGGTAAAGATATCTCCGAGGGAGATGCAGGAGCAATTACGGGTCTCGTTGTGTCCATCATCCTCGCCTTCATCAACGTTCTCGTCATTGCTCGCCAGCCGCAGTCGAACAAGACCTTACCATTCAAAGTGAGTGCCGCTGCCTCTTTCATCAATGATCAGGTTTTTTTTAGAGAAATTTTGTGGTTAGGGCTAAAGGGAGACTATATTAATGCCTGTATCTCAGCCCTGAGCACGGCTTCATGAGGAAGTGATCAGTGCTCAACTGATGCCCACGTCCTCAAAAGAAATCATTTGGAATAATGAAGAAGACAACTCATGTAAGTTGTAAGTACATCATAGGAAGTATCTTAAAGCTCGTTTCTCGAAACTAAATATTAGTGACGAAGGTTTCAATGTTAAACGCAATGCCATCAATTAAACTCAAAGCAAAAAATATCCACACAGCTGTTTCTGATGGATAGCTCAAAAAGCTAATGGTGCTCTCTTGCCTTCCTTGTACAAAAGTACTTACTTTTTTCAAAGGAAGACTTCTTAAAAACACTCTGGAGGTGATGAACTTAAGGTTTTATCAATTTTTCTTTATGGTGTCTAGACTGAGTTGGATAAGACTGTCTCAACCAAAACCTGTTGCTAAGGGACTTCACCCCTTGCTGATGGCAGATCTGACCGCGTAAAATAAGCAGATTAACATAATGACACAGGAAAACTAAACAAGTCAGTCCTACCCACATTACGGAATGCGACTGACATGGAAGATTGATCGAACAAGCTGACCCTGGAGTTTGAGACAGCCATTGTGGCTTCCATCAAAATGTGTGGTATTATGTGGTCCATTATGATGTTAGATAGGCAAAGGCAGATTTGCATTTTCGGAGGTGGTTTCAGATTAAGAGAACAGGAACAGCTACAATAAGGTACAGTTGGACTGCCATTATTCATCTTCACAAAGGAGTTCTTAGTATAATATTTAATTTTACAACAATTCTCCATAGTTGAAGCAGCAGAAGTTGGAGCAGGGTGCGTAATTCCAAGCACACCCAAAACACTCACTCCCTAGAGTGAATAGACAAACGAGTAAGCATTTTCAAGCTAAGGGTTGGATGAGAGTGCACAGGAAAAGAGATTTCTATGTCTATCCCAATTTCTATGTCTAACCCTTCAATCTTCATTTCACTGATACAGCAGGGTCTTGGAAACAACAGAATACACCACAAGGGAAAAACAAGAATCCAAGTACGCAAGTTATCACTATGATCTTTTCCAAAGTGCCTCAGACAGAAGGAAGAAGAAGAAGGAGGAGTGAAAGCACAGGTCGTGGTCAGTGAAGTCTAAGGAAACGAAGTATAGTATGAGGCACGGCATAGAGAGACAGTCATGGGTATTAGTTGCTTGGTCATTTTGGTCTGAAGCCTGCATCTTCCATTTAAGTCATCTGTCCTAGATTGGTGTGGTCTGAAATGCTTGGAGCTTCTCAGCCACTATGACCAGTGAGAAAAGATCAGCCTCTCTGTGCAGTGCACCGTCAAATTCTAATGTAGAGGATCTCCGCATGTGGTCGTTACCACTCTCCTCTATATCTGTGCTCTGGAATTACTTATCTTTTCATATCTCAAACCCTTGTGAATTAAAATGAAAGGTTTTCATATCCGAAAGGGTAATACCATCAGGAACATTTTACTGTTATAAGTGGAAACTAGTCCATGCATGAAATGAGACCATTCATATGCCTTTCATGTAAAACAATACCACTGTTAGAGAAATTGCTTAACTATTTTATTCTGAAGATTCTCTTATGATTAAGTGACGTTTTCTTTCCTTTTCTTACGAGAAACAGGATAAAGGACACTCCTTTTCTTGTCCTGACTCTGGTGTTTATTATAAATATGAGACAAGGTTGAAAAGATTTCTTGTTAAAACTTACCACACAAAACATTAGTAGGAAAAGGGAACAAAATGTTACGTCAGTCTGTGAAATTATGCGATTTCAGTTCTTTCAAGTTATAGTATACAAAATTCTGGCGTACTGAGATTTTCTTAGGAATACTGCTGAATGGAAAATAAAGCAAAAAGTATGGGTTCTTCATATGAAAGATTTTGCCTTAAGAAAGCAGTAAAGCTCAGATGATACCAGTATCGCTTTAAATGAATGATCATTATTTATGTCAATAGAATTCTTAATAACAAGTGTTTTATTATTCCCAGGTCCCATTTGTACCATGGTTACCAGCTCTCAGTTCAGTGATCAATCTTTACCTGATGTTCAATCTTACCAAAGATACATGGCTAAGGTTTGGCATCTGGATGGGAATAGGTGAGTCTCTTTGTTATACACTGATTTCTTCAAATGCTTGGTAATGAATAGATTGTTAAATCTGATGACTTTAATATCAGTTTAACAGTTAAATGACTAAATCGCTTTCAATCAAGCCATTTAAACAATAAACTCTTACAAGTTTCAGTAAATGCTTCGCGGATTTGAAATTGTAGTAAAGATCTGAAAATCACAAGTCGTCTGAGAAAGGTAAAAGTTAATTTTCAAATTATTTCTTTTCTAATATTCAAGGTCTTCCACTTTACTTCCTGTATGGCATGAGAAATAGCAAAGCCGATAACTGGAAGAGTCTGTACAAACAAGGAATAGACAATCCCATTGGACCAATTGATGAAAAAGAAAGAGACGTGGCTTCCTTCAGATTCTCACCACCAGAAGCAGTAGAAAATCGTCAGAGCAAGAGTTATTCTTTGCCAGGTGAATCATCGACAACTCTTGTTGCCAGCAACGAACAGTCAAAGTCCTAGAAACGCGTCCGATTTGGAGGTCTCGCTCGTCACCAAAGAGGTACTACCGCAAGACCCTGTGATCATAAATGAGCGCCCTGTAAAAGAACATTCTGAATCTAAACTGTCAGTGAATTCTAGTGACAGCATTCCTGTTTTTCCCTCTGTAATGGGAGTAAAAAGTGACAAACCAATCGTACTTTCAGAAGATACAGTTGATGGACAGTTAGATGTTACAATTTCACCACCATTATCCACTGAACTTTTATTTGATTCTGCTTTTAAAAGAACCAAAGAATCCAAGGAAAGTGAAATTCCTTCTAGTGCTGACGCTGAAGCCCAAGACACTATTTTAACTGGAGTGGAAGGAAACTCAAATGATGTTTCGCAAGCCAGAAAATCATCTTTGTCAGAAAGTTTGCCAACAATCAAAGAAGACCGTGATGATGCAGCATCAGAAGATGATGGGAAAACCAGTGTAACTCTTGAAACTGAGAAAAATGCTTCCATTGAAGCTGAGAAGGACTCAAAAGCACACAAATGTCAAGAAACCCGTCCAGGTCCAGTTCTTTTCGCAGCGCCAAAGACGACGATGAGGAAAATGAGCAATAATGTAATACAGAACAAAGTAAAAATGCCATGACGAATGAAGGAGACAGAGACGCTCTTCTTCTTGAAGATCCGCATCTGTTACAGAAGAGACCGAGAGAAATGCAACGCAGAATGAAGCCTTGACACAGAGGTCAAGATAATGAGGACGCAGAATTTACAAACAAAGAATCGAAACTTCCTGCAGAGGTTTCAGCATCTGAAAAATTACTTACTCATATCATACAAATCTTTTTGCCTTACAAGAACGTCATTCAATGTCATGCCTCATTGTTCAAGTAATAATCAACTCATAATCACCTCTACAAATTACATAATTCAATTATCAAATTATTTGCATGCCATGATCAACGTGTCAAGAGAACTTTTTAAAGTTATTCGTTATATTTTTAAATAAAAATCCTATTATTTATCACATTCTTATAAAGAGAGAGAGAGAGAGAGAGAGAGAGAGAGAGAGAGAGAGAGAGAGAGAGAGAGAGAGAGAGTGCTAGCAGCAAGAAGATAATTTAGACTGACGATGACATTTGTAAAATCTGGTTATCTGAGAAATTGTCGGGAATTTAAACCAGGTTATTCCTAGCTCGCCAGTTTCATGGCATAAACAATATGGTGGCGTTGCCAAAGTTATACGATCACACACGCAACACCTGACTTCAACAAGGGTTTTACCCTGTCGAAGAACAAGCAAGGCAAAGAAACGAAGGGGTTGCTAGGAAAACAAAAGCTCCTCTCTACGGCAGCATTAACAGTGATACATTAATAAAGTCACGCCAAGTATCCCCAGTATTATTTCCATAGAAGCAGAGGCTGGGGTGCGACAAGGTAGCCTAGTTCCTGCTCTCTCCTAACAGCTCTCGCTAACCCGATTCGCGTGGTTAAGGAGTTGATGGAGCACGGTTGAGATATGAACTCAACCGTGGTTACGAGGACGGATGGCTGGGCTATCTGCACCTACCATTGCTGAAGGGTGGCACTGCTTTATTTACTAGTTTGAAAGGAGGAATAACGTGTAAATTTCAAAAGGTCAAACTTATCAATGTGCATAAATGCTGATGATCCACGACAGTTGTCTTTTGAATGAATTAACGCTTGAATGTTGCGATAACTATGTATATTTAGGCAATGCAGTCATTACGGAGGAGTCATTTCAGGGCAGGTAGACGAGCCCGTGAAGAGTCAGGCAAAACAAAATGGAAATTCCAGTCATTTCCATATATAAAAAGGGGGAAAAAATAAGGACGCTCCGTATGTATTTAAACATAAGTTTTGGCTGGCAGCTCCGAGTAGTGCACTGTTTCAGTGGTGCGTTTTGGGTGGCAGCTCCGAGTAGTGCACTATTTCAGTGGTGCGAGTCATGGTTGCGTTCTCTTCTAAAGATCGCGTGGATTTTTTGAGTATCAGAAGGACAGTTTGTTCAGTCTTAATCATCTTAGAATCCGAGAACCAAGTGCAACAGCTCAATAAACAGCAGCAGCTTCGATTTCTTCGAAAACTGCAATGAACTCAGACAGAGCGAAGAAGACCCCTTTCATTTACAATCATTTACAATCAAGGTAGATCTGAACACCCAATATCCACTACAGATGGCATCCAAACTACCAGATTTCGACCTAGAGACTACGCCAGTGGTTAGCAACTACCGTTTCCACGCCGCAGAACACCATCGCATTCCATAAACCCTACTAATAGCTAGGCTGAGTTCACAGTTTTAAAAAAGTGAGAAGGTCGGTGGCTGACGATACGCGGAGAGAGACGTTTGTGGTCATGTTATCCTGGATTGCCCTTTACTGCACGACCTCAGAGAAAACTACCCGAAAACCAATTTTAGCTCCGTAAAATTTGTAAATACATGCTTTCTATCAATAAGCGCTTACTTGAGAATGATTTGCAACTTATTATAGGTTGCTCCTCTTTGTTGTGTTTCGTGTGTTTTTGCGTAACTTGACCTTAGGTAGAATGACGTTTCAGTAGAATGATCTTTAATAGTTGACGAAAATTTATTCCAAGAACTCTTCCCCCTTCTTACACTAAGAAATTTCGTAACTGTCTTTGTTGTTTTCCAAATATTGTTGCAAAATTGCAGTGTTTTTCATCAAAAAACCTAATTGAAACTAAAAAAATATGCAAAAAAATCGGTTTCGTTTATAAGAATTATTCTAAGTGTGACATTAGTATCATTTTATTTTCTTACAGCCTAGATCATCAGACTAGTTCAAGTTTTCTGTACCTTGATTGTCCATCTACAATTTAGATGAACCTTCCTTAACAAATGAATGCGCATCAACCAAGGTCAAAATCACTCTTTATCTAGAAGTCGTCTTCTGTGCGAACATTATATATCCGTTGTGGACTTTCAACTTTGTAACCCAAGTTTTATTCTGTTAGAGGGAAGGGTCGCTTTTCGTTCACAGGTTAACAAGTTGAAACATCTTTTTGATCTCTGCTGGATAACACCTCATCCGGGAATTTAGTCTAGGCATAGCACTGCTTTGTTACGATGTTTCGCCAGGAAGAAGTCTTGGTTCGCTGTGGTCCCTAGCACTTCGAACAATTAATTGATTTGAATCATTCAGGAACATTTGGTTAAAGCAGTACCTTAAACAGCTGTTTCTGTAATTGTGTTTTAGGTCTTCCTTAGTAGGACATCTAATATTTTACATAAATTTTAGATTGATGATGAACAAGATCTGTTTTCTTCTTCATTTCAGATTTCATATCCTAGACTCCTGCAAGATTTTGTAACTGATCTTCATATTTTACCAAATTTTCAGTCTCAGAATTACTGGATGGAATTTTGTCAAGTTGTACCTCATTACTAAAGTAATGAAACCCATTATAAATTAATTTCTTGGAAATAATAAAGAAATATAAGGTTACGAAAAGACTGACATCAAGGATAACTTTATATGAAGTTTCAACATTTTCCTGAGAGATTCCATATGAGCAAAGGCCATGAAGTAACTGGAATAAATAACGTGGAATGGACAGGATGAATACATGTCATGGGTATTATTATCAACGACCTCCTAACTGCAGTTGTGTCCACAATGCAGAAATGAACGAGTGGTTATATTTTATTAAGGACGCCACTCACAAGGCACCTATAAAATAATCATCTTTGATGTAAGAGTTGTCCCTGGTTTGAAGATTTGAGGCGTTATAGTTAAGAGAACAGGTAAAACATCACATTGATGGCTAACTGAAAAATAAACCTAAAAAAACATTTTTTCCATCACATTTAGCCATTAGATTGACGCTAATATTGACTGGAAGTCAACTGTTTATCTGATAATTTCCACCATAACAAGACATTGACTTTTCTTGAAACCAACTGATACTTGGCAGCAGAGTCAACCATAACATAGACGTGTGATAATACAGTAAGTCATAAAACTGACAACTGGTAGTATGAATAATTACAAACTGGAGACACCCAACAGAGCAAGCCACAAATAACAAAATACACAAATAACTGATGGGGAAGAATGCCCAGATTATCAAAACGGTATCAGAGTACTATATACTGTGCAGAGAATTCTTAAGCAGCAATGAAGATATAGACATGCTCCCATTGATGGGTTAAAAAAGGCTTGTCTATTCTTTGTTAGTGTCACAGAATTCCCATGAAAATTACCCAGTTTTGTTCAGGTGTGCCAAGCAGGCATCCTAAACAACTGAAAACTTATGAAGAAAACTCTGCAGAATTTCCATAATCAGTCATCAAATTTGTTCATTCTTTTGGCTCGGATCACAGTTCGTATGATTCTAAATTACCAAGTGAAATTCCTCCATTTCTTGTAGGCTGTTTTGACCAGTTTGTCAGCTGGATTGCTGTAGCCATGATATCTATCTAGAGCCAAGTTGACAAGGACGGGTAAAAGGGGCTTGTTCTTCACCTTCTCTTGAGACCACTCCAATAGTTCTCGCAGAAGATGACCCATATCGTCCTCAGCCACTGCAGTATCCTGGAATTGTGTTTTCGCCAAGTCTTTTTTAATACTACCAGACTCATCGCTGTGCGAATGGATCACGCCATCATTCTTTGCTACCGGCGTCGTCATGATCTTCTCATAGGTGTAACTGGTGTAGAAATCAGGACGGGCATCGTCAGCAGGTGGGGAATAGGCCATGTACGGGTGAACATCAGGTTCCTCTGGAATGTCTCTCCTCTTCCGGAGGCCTACATTGACGTCAAATTCGTTCCCGAGAAGGACTGGAATGGTTGAAAGCATGGTAGCCGCAAAAGCAAACACGAGCATTTCATTTTGCAGATTTCCATCGCTGTCCAAGAGGTTGGCCAGGTCGTAGAAGTTCATTCGACGCTTCCTGGATAAAAGAGGCCTGTCGTCGAAGTCGGGGATAACTGGACCAAAGGCCGGGGAACCCATTACAGGGGCTAGAGGGACGCCAACAGCTGCCATAGTTCAAGGCCCCAAGATCTGCCTGGAAATAATAATAATAATAATAATAATCTGCGTAGCAAAACGAGTTGCAGTTAAAACAGTAATGCTTGCTTAAGTTGTAGTGAGAGGAAAAGGTTCCGTAGAATGATTATCGTCTTCGTATTCAAAGTGCAATTCATTATTATCCTTATAATCTTGTTTACAGTGGAATACAGCAGGTTGTCGTTACGAATAAGACTGTTTCCTGACTTCTGGGAATGCTGACAACACTTAACGAATAAAAAACAGTAAAAAAAAAAAATTGAAAACACGCTTTTATTAAAATGCACTAAATGTAAAAAATAATTTTTTGAGACACCATTATTTCCTTTAACAATTAATCATATCTACAAAAATAAAAATGTCTTAATTTCTTGTAGCATTTCCTTCCATGCTTGGCGCCCACGCTTTTTAATTTTGCAGATATGATTAATTGTAAGAAAACCCTGGCGTGTCTCAAAAAATATTTTTTACTTTTTAGTGCATTTAAATAAAAGCGTGTTTTAATTTTTTTTTTATTTTGTTACTTTATACTTTTTAGCTTTGACAGAAACTGCAACCAATTTATAATTGTAGCTAAAGGAAATGAACATATTATCCTGTCGAGCCAAAGAAGGTGTGAAAAATCCGAAGAGTTTCGTACAAATTCTGAGATACTGGGAGAGGTCACTGCTGACCTACTGATCATATAAGGCTGTACTGTCACCGGGATTGAGTAACCATGCAAAATTGCAAGCCCATCGGATGAAAAGGAACAGGTCGAAAATTTAGTTATATACCAGTTTTGACCCAAACAAACGGACGGATGCAGAAGTTAAGGTTAATGAAAGTATGTAAAAAGAAGTTAGTTGGTCAGATATTGAAATCTCATGCTAATGAAAATATAATTTACCTACTGAATTGTCTTGATATTAGTGAAAATCTACTTTGTCATATATAAAATCTGACAAGAATGCGTATTTTGACAAGCATTACTTCAAGCAAGTAGGATTTATATACACAGCACATGCACAAAAGGAAGTGGTACAAATTACACATATACATTGACGAGCATAAGGTAAATAGGCGGCATTCCGTAGAAATAACAAAACACAATTATATTTATCTGTATTCACGAATTAAAAGTTTAGTTCCTATGTCCAAGAGCCGTATATACAGTATACTTCACTACACGCGCATACACAAAATCGTAGTTTGTTTTATCATCATTCAGACCCCGCTTTTTCCTCTCAAAAGAGCGACACTGTTCGTCCGTTGTTTAGCCAAGCAGAGGTAGATTAATAGTGCCCAAAACTATACCAGGAAAACTAAGGAAAGCACATAGGACATTAATCCACTACGCACCAGCATCGATAATGCAGCGATTATTCAGTGCGTTACCAGCTCATCTGAGGAACATATCAGGAGTGAGCGTAGATGTGTTTAAGAATAAGCTCGACAAATATCTAAGATGCATCCCGGACCATCCAAGATTGGAAGATGCAAAATATACCGGAAGATGCAAAATATACCGGAAGATGCATTAGTAATTCTCTGGTAGACAAACATAGGTGCCTCACACTGAGGGACCTCCTGGGCCAACCTGAACGAACTGTAAGGTCTGTAAGGTAAGGTATGGAAAGAAAGAGGCTGGTTCCCGCCGGCCTTTCCCTCAACGCAAGTCTGGAATTCTCTGACGGTTGGCCACCCCATACTGGCCAGAACTCACGTTGAGATTTTAGCAAATGAAAATACGGCTCATACACCCATAGTTGGCAACGGAGATGACATGCAAACGGTGTCTGACATCCATAGTTGTCGTTACCCACTGACGGACGGACCAATCTAACATTGCAATTCAAGCTGGGGGAATATCATTCTTAAATTGGAAAATGAGAGACGGGGAGAGTAGGTACTGTAGGACAAAAATGGCATGGAAGCAGCTAAAAAAAAAAAAAAAAAAGAAAAAGTCATTCAGATGAAGGATGAAGGAATAAAAATGGCTGAAAAATGGGGAAAAATCATCTTGAGAATAATGAACCTCTCGTCATTGGAATCAATGATATGTAAAATAGCCGTACTGATAAGGAGAGAAACATTCTAAGTAGAATAAAAATGATACTATTGCCTCTCTCTCTCTCTAACTCTCGCTCTCAGCACGCTACTCTCTCTCAGCTCTCTCTCACTTCGACTCTCCGACCGGCCAATGAAGAATTAGAGGAATTTATTTCTGGTGATAGAAATTCATTTCTCGTCATGATGTGGTTCGGATTCCACAATAAGCTGTAGGTCCCGTTGCCAGGTAACCAGTTGTTCTTAGCCACGTAAAATAAATCTAATCCTTCGGGGCAGCCCTAGGAGAGCTGTTAATCAGCTCAGTGGTCTGGTTAAACTAAGATATACTTAACTTTCTCTCTCTCTCTCTCTCTCTCTCTCTCTCTATATATATATATATATATATATATATATATATATATATATATCTCTGTAAAAACTTATATATATATATATATATATATAATATAATATATATGCCTGGTTTTAAAGAAAATTGTCTAAGAGAAAAGGTATGCCCTAAACGTATCGGTATATATCCATATAGAGGGAGAGATGAATTATATATATTTATATATGGTCTGCGTATAAAACATTGCCAAACCTTTCACTTCACCCCATCGACGGGGCAGCTCAACTTCGCCTGTAGTAAAGCAACTGAACTGGTCAAAACTACGTGCATGGAGACAGACAAAATCAGCAGTTGGTGTTAAGGAGGTAAGCAAAAATCTTCACCAGTAAATTATTTTGTTAAATTGATTAATTCCCTTTCTTGCTGATGAATACACGTATGTTCATGATTATTCATGTAAACCCGCAATAAACAATTTACAATTAATCAGAGGAGCACAAACCTATTTTGGATTCGATTTTCCTTTTGAAAATCACCTGCGTCGTTATCTAGTTTCTAACATCCCTCAATCTCTACAGTGATAACAAACACGGAATGGAATCAGACTGGACAATAATATTAATGGTAAAAATATTGTGGAACTGAGAGTATGTAAATATAATTTCCACACTGAGTTCATCATTCATTTGGGAGTGTGGGAGCAAATGGTACAGTAAGTCCGCTTCTTCAATTGAGCCAATTCATCTGTATAACTTATTGAAAATCAATGCTAATATTTCTCTTACCGCTAATACTGTTGCCACTGCTGATGACGATGATACTAATAAAAAATAACTTCTAAAGAGTAACAACACCATTGATAACAAAAATGATTATGATAGTTTTAACGCGGGTAACAATAACAGTAAAAAAAAAAAAAAAAAATGCAAAGCGAAAAAGAAACCGAATCCGCCTGAGAAGGCGATCTCTGGTTCCGTAAACAATCTTTCTCGACAGGAAGTTCTAAAGGGAAGGAATGATCCACGATGGGCCGCAGGGTCGTTGACGCCCATTTTGGAGAGGGGTGAGGGGAGCCGAGGCCTTGTTGGAGATGGGGTTGGGGGCAGGGATGGATCACTTCCAGGCTTTCGGTGAGGAGGAAATGAGCAATTTCTGCAAGAGGAGGAACTTTGGAGTGAAGACTGGGACCTTGTGGAGTGAGAATGACTTTTAAGACTTAATAGTAAGAGGTTCACTTTCGAGACTTCGAGAACTGGGAGTGTCTATGAAACTTGGGAAATATAGGAAGGGGTTTACGCTGAAACTGAAGGAGTGAGGTTGACTTTGAGATCTGAACAGAAGGATTAATTTTAAGTGTGATTTCCATACTTGGGACACATGATATGCTTTTGAAAGTAATATAAAAGAAATTCGCCTATTCGGAGATTTAAAACAAAAATGAGCTAATATACGAACTACTCTTGGGGGGATAACGGGACGAGGAGGAGAGCGTCGAAGGAGAGTTATAGACTTGAACAGGGAAGTCGATCAGAATGTAAGGAACAGCTATTAAATTTTTACCATTTTCATATTACCGTCAGGCGAAAAGACCTGGATTACTTGAAAGTATAGATTTAGTCATTCAATATCTATATATAGACAAAATATAATTAATCATCAATATGAACTGAAAATCAAAAGTTGAAACGTGATCCAGTACAATTTCTTTTTTCTCTAAACCCTCCTCTTGTTAATGGGTATGGCACATACATACATACATACATACATACATACATATATATATATACATGTATATATATGTATATATATATATATATATATATATATGTATGTATGTATATTAATATACAGTATACACACATATATATATGTGTGTATAAAACTTTAAGAATAAAGACAAACGCATAAAGTAAGGACGTTGGGGAAGGAACACTAGAGGGCGGATAGCAGCTATAGTGTGGTAACTGCCGAGCAGGGAAACGTTATGCTCAGCTCTCTCTGTACAGTTACTTTTGCAAGCTTCAAAATCGGCCGCCAGCCAGCAGCCAGCCCAACACCCCTCCCCTCCGCCCAACCCAGAGCTTCCTCGTCACACCCTGATTTTACGCAGTTGCCGCTTATCATTCGTCTCGGGCTGTGTGATTTTCATGGAATATGAAGCCCGTACGAGGATCTGGGTTTCAGTACGCACTTTTATGTACAAGTGGTTATCGTAGATCGGCGGTAGGTCAACGGACAAGCATCGCCAATATGTTATGCTCAACTAGCCTGCCGCCCACAAGTTGACCTAGTTGTGAATGGAAAGTTAGCAACAGGTGGGGTTCAGAAAAGGGTAAGGGCTCAGCAACCTCATCAACAGAGACAAGATAACAAACAGTACACTGAGGGGGAAAAATACAGGACGAACGAAAAGATGAACAGGAAACACCTCTCATGACAGCTTTCATCGGAATAAACCGGGATATCTCCGTCAACAGAACTTGAAAAAGGGGTCTCTTGGGTTTACCCATATCTGTAAAAATTTCATTTTTATGAAGTGTGTATTCGTAGACAGTTTTGAGGACACTCGTCTCCTTTCCACCGTAGAACAAAAAAAACTGTTTCAGTTAAGTAAAACACAGAATAAAACACACAGAACAATGTCCATTCTGAAGCTTATGAGCACGAAGCCAAAACCACAGAATTCCATAAAACCTATGGATTTTTCGTGTGTCCACCTAGAAACGAAACGCCAGTTACACGATTCTCTCAAGTTATAGGCAAAACTTGCAATGAAATAAAGCCTGAAGTGGTTAGTTTGCCAGAACGATGGACTGAAATTCCAGCCAGTAAGACATCAGTAGCCAGGATCCCCATTAACTGCTCTTATTCTCTTTCATTCGCCTCTGTCTGGGAGCCTTTCGTTGCTATTGCTTGGGCCAGTACTCTATTAACCCTGGCTTAGGCTAGGATGGGGAATAAAATAGAACCAGTTTCCGGCCTGATAGAGAGTGGAAAAAATTAAAAAATTTGAAAGGGAAGGGCGTGAGAGTACCCGCCTGCTGTTATAGTGAGCATACAATTCCCTTCTTTTTTCATGTTTCGATTAAGATCTTTAATCTTCTTTCTTAAAAAGATGTGGATGTCTGAGGACACATGGGGTATGATCAAAAAGAGAGGTGAAACAAAATTGAGGAGTGAGATGCATTTTGTTAATGATGAAGATTTTGAATTCGCAAGAACTAAATACTTGAGTTTTGGATTCAGATGTTAGAAGACTAAGTGAGAGAGATAAAAGAAGATCTGTTATTGAAAAGGTTGTGGAAACTGAATAATTAATAAAAATGATGGTCAGAGTCAAAGGATAGCACATAAAGCAATTGAAGAGCTGATGGGCAGTGCTGGTAAGCGTAAGGATATACCAGTCAGGGATATGGAAAAATCATGAGGCATTCTGGAATACCGGACGCGTTTGTGGCGGTTATCATGAACACGCATGAGGCACATCTTGTAAAGTGATGGTTGATGGTTGTTTGAGTGATCCATTTGAAGTTCAGTCTGGTGTGATTCAGGGTGGCATTCTGTCGCCTCTGTTGTTTGTATTGGTCGTGGATTACGTTATGAGAAGGGTTAGAAGAGAAACGGATGCAGGTACACTCTGGGGAGAAAATGTCAAACTTCTTGACTTGGATTATGCTGATGATATGGTTTTTCTATCTGCGAGGGACCAGAAAAGATGCAGAGTGTGTTGGATTGTCTAGTGAGTGAAGGTCGACAGGTTGGTTTGGTTATGAATAGTGGAAAACTGAAAGCATGAATATGAACATCGAAAATGCAAAGTACAGGAAGAGAATTGTCGTTTTGGTCCCGCTCACGAGTCCTGTTAGAAGAAAGAGCAAAGGAGCCTGTTCTTTCGGTCTTTTTCTCGACACAGTAACCTGACCCTGAGTCATTTTCGACACCGCTCCTCCCAAACCGTAAATACCGGTTCTGCCTGGCCTCAGTGGATGAACTTTGGGAGACGGTATGGCGTGCAAGGATTTTATTTACTTCCTCCTCCAACACGTCATTCTTTTCGGAAATTTCATTTCCATGGATGCGGAAAATGACGAAGCAAAATTATAATGAACTCACTGGAAAATTTTCTTTCAATTTTTCTTGGTCCTTCAGTGCAATAAAGGAGGAATTTCGCAACTACGAAAATAAATATATATGACTATTCATCCTGTGAACAATTTTGTCAACAGAAAACCAACGTAGGAACAAATAAAGAGAGAGCTCAACATGGGAAAATAGACATTCTGAACTGGGCAGAACACTCAAACAGATATATATACATGCATACAAACATATATACATATATATACATATATAAATATATATATATATATATATATATATATATATATATATATATATATATATATATATATATATATAAAGTTTTGCCTTCCAGTTATAGAAGTTATCTAAGATGAGGTCCTTGCTCCATTAATAATTAGGTCATAACCAGTCAGCCTTGGCCGGGAATCGAACCTGGAATTTCCGGCATTTTAATCCATGAGCTGCGAGAATATAATATATATTTCGTTATGCACATCTTCTTTCATATATATATATATATATATATATATATATATATATATATATATATATATATATATATATATATAAATATCCAAGGCCACAGGAAAAAGCATATATATATATATATATATATATATATATATATATATATATATATATATATATATATATATGTGAGTGTGTGCATAACTATTTTATTCCTGCAGCTCATGGATTAAAAATGCCGGAAATTCCAGGTTCGGTTCCCGGCCAAGGCTGACTGGATATAACCTAATTACTAATGGAACAAGGACCTCATCTCAGATAACTTCCAATAACTGGAAGGCAAAAACTTTACATATACCTATATTTACTATATATATATATATATATATATATATATATATATATATATATATATATATATATATATATATATATATATATATTCCTATACAATCCTTTAATAATATTAACAATAAACGATGTCTTCAGAACTATTTGTTACCGAAAGAGACAGTCAAAGACCTCTCTGTATCACACCATACGGTCCGCTATTTACCTTGTCAGACGGGATTCCAGTGTGCGGGCAGTCAAGCTCTCCTGACTTGCGTACGCGTGGTTCTTGCCCCTAAGTTCCTCTTATAACAATTATACTCTGTCGTCGTGCAAATGTTTCACCATGTCTAAATGAGTGAACGATGACATTCCAGAATAAATTGATGTTAAGCATACCCAGAATGCTAATGTATACTTGGGGAGGAAAGAATTTAAAAAAAAAATTGTCTTACATATAAATAAGTAATTGGATGTATGTTCACACACACACACACACATATATATACAGTATCTACTATATATATACATGTATAAATATATTCATATGCATGTATATATACATATATATATACTGTATATATATATACAGCATATATATTTATATATATGTGTGTGTATGTGTATGTGTGTGTCTGTGTGTATATAGATATATATATATATGTATATATATATATATATATATATATATATATATATATATATATATATATATACATATATATATATATATATATATATATATATATATATATATATATATATACATACAGACATACACACAGAAACAGAGCCCTAAATATAGTTAGAAATCGTATTCACTACACCTTGGGAATATCTTACACCAAAGGGGATTTATAACTGATAAATGCATTTGCCACGGCCAGGATTCGATCGTGGGCCTTTGGCTTATATACAGTGACCATACAGTCGATCTGGGCCATTTGCCTTCTCATTTATAAGTCCCTTTTCTTGTAAGTCTTTCCCAAAGTACAGTGAATTTTATATTAAAAGAAATTTCTGGCTCAATATCGAGAATTTGGAAAAGCCATACAGTTTAACCCTTTGCCTAATATATTTATAATATATATATATATTATAAGTATTTATATAAGTATATATATATTGATATTAAAAGAAATTTCTATATATATATATTGAGAATATAAAATATATACAATATTTATATATTCATATTATACAAATATATATATATATATATATATATATATATATATATATATATATATATATATATATATATATATATATATATATATATATATATATATATATATATATATATATATATATATATATATATATATATATATATATATATATATATATATTGTTTATATGTACCAGGTGTTTCAAAATTAGAGCCCCTCTCCACAGAACAAATGGAAAGTTATGAAGTTTTCTGCTATAGCCTATCTCCAAGTACATTATTTTAAGTTTCTATTAAGCTATTTTTCATTTTACATTTCTGGTATTTTCAGACTGAGTGACGGAGTTAGATACAGCCATGGCTAACAACTCGGAGTAAATCAGACGGATTGACCAAATCCAGGCTATAACCTTCAGAGAAGCCAGGGATGCTGGCGCATCCTTCATTTCACGTTCCTGGATAGCTAAATACATTAAAAGAGATGAATCCTTTGTTAAAAGAAACTGGAACAAAAATCCATATGACTGTCATCGCAAAAAGAGTGAGAATCTTGGAAGGCCTGAAGTCCTTTCTCATGAGTCAAAAGACATCATAGCTGAGGCAGTGGGTAAACCAAGAAAGTCTTTACATAAATTGGCGCTTGAACTAGAAACAAAAAGGGGAAAGAAGAGAAGTTATAGTGCTGTATATTGTGAGTTGAAAAAATCTGGTATCAAGCCATTTCATGTTATCAGCAAGCCCAACATCACTCAGCAACAGAGAGAAGACCGTGCATGGTTTTGTGGTTCATTTCTTAAAGATTGGAATGAAGCTGACTTTCTCCATGTTGTCGCATCAGATGAATTCTTCATTTACACAGTCAGGAAGCCAAATCATAAAAATGACATCATTTGGGCTGCAAAGGTGGATATCAGTGATGATGTGCGCTATCGCCAAGTTGTGAAATTTCCTGAACTTTTCTTTGTTTCACAGCCAAACAGTTAATGTGGATCAGTAATGGTATGGCGAATTCTTCTCGAAACTGTGCTTACTGGTGGAGTATTTCCTTTCAAAGATCCTGAAAATGTGTTATCTGTTGAAGAAGTCACATTTTTGCATGATAAGGCGCCATGTTTCAAGGCTCTTCAGACACAGGAGCTGTTCTGAAACAGTGGTATAGATTTCTTCTCGTCAAGTGAATTTCCAGGTAGCTCCCCTGACCTTAATGTGTATGAAAACATTGGTAGTATCTTAAAGGATCGTGCTGAAGAGTGCACAGTGAACTATGATGGTATACCAAGCCTCGACGACCTGTGAAGAGAGGTGACTGAAGTGCTCAGGGAAATGGAGTTTGAGTCTCAGCTTTTTTGCGATTTGCTGAAACCATACCCCTCAAGAATGCAGGCTGTGGTACAGGCAGATGGAGGCCACACAAAATATTAAATACTCAGAGAGAAACTTAAATAAAAACCTGTTCTGAATTACTTTTGTTTTTGTCCATATCAATTTTAGTTTATGCTGTTGAGGGACGGGGGGGCCTCTAATTTCGAAACACCGTGTACATACAACAGTGACAGATATAAAGCGCAGATACATAAGCATTTATAAGTATTCTAATTCCAAACCCAATATATTTATGCCCGAAAGACGTACGTTTTGTATGCAGTAGCCCTAAGCAGGAACTCGAGCACTCACATACACACAACACACACACACACAGTTCGTTCCCATTCACACGCGCGCACACACATACACACACAAGCTCGCACGCGAACGAAAGATGTCCTTGAATTCCAACGGCGTCCCAAGTTACCACCTGTTCGAGCGATCGTCCAGAAGGGGGTTGCTGACCCCAGGGACACACCCAGTTTTTTTTCATCGCTTTCTGGATTTTTTCCGACTTGTCTTGTTCATTTCGCTTTTTTTTTCTTACTGTGTCCGAGTCTTCAATTTTAAGTGAAGCTCTCAACTACATCGTTTAAATTCATACACATTTTTTTTTATCTCTGGTTTGTTTTTTGACAATGGCTGTAATAGTAACAGTTGTTTCATTATTAATAAACTACCCTTGTTATAATTCTAGTGTTAATTTCTAGGGAATATTCGTCTTTTACATAACATTCACCATAAAACTCAAAATCCGGAGAGAGAGAGAGAGAGGGTAGTATGATTACATAAAGGTATAATGAAATGTAACTTTTCAACAAATGTTATTCGTCTCTCACAGCGACACATCGCAACATCAACGCCCACACGTACACATACACACATACACGCACTCACACACACACACACACACACACACACATACACACACACATATTATATATATGTGTATATATATATATATATATATATGTGTGTGTGTGTGTGTGTGTGTGTGTGTGTGTGTGTTTGTGTGTGAGTGTGCGCTTTTGGCTACTCATACACACTGAAGAATCTATTGTTCTGAAATAAGTCGGTTTTCATCAGATACCTTCATTTCCTGAAAACGTGTGGATGTTCGCAGTCACTGTACTAATTATCATTATGCCTTTATATTCAAAAATATATTATGAATAGCCTGTAACTATTTTTTGATATATAGACATCGGACATTTTACGAATCAGTGGATGGTACTGTAGTGTATAAACACCGTGGCACATTTAACTACTCACGATTTAAACATCATGTTTGCCCCAGCAACCACGAATGTCTGTTTCCTGGGATGAGAATCAATATGACTGTTTCAAATTAATTTATATATAAGCAAAAGATGCTTGTGTAAATTTAGAGTACAAAATAAAGGAACGAAAACCAGTTTCGGATGGAAAAAGTAATTTTCATAGATTTAACACACACACAGACACAAAGCACACACATACATACACACACACACACACATATATATATATATATATATATACATATATATATATATATATATATATATATATATATATATATATATATATATATATATATATATATATATATATATATATATATATATATGATCAACTGTTGCAATCCAGTTTTTTAATGTTCAGGAGTCTGACGAATATTTCGATACGTACTTGATTACTTTGCATGGATATGTTCCGGAACATACCAGTGATGTACTTCGATATGCACCTTCTATCGTTGTTAGGATAACTTGGAGTTATCAACCCCGAAGCAAAAGTCTTCACAGCTTTTCCTGAATATATATATATATATATATATATATATATATATATATATATATATTATATATAATGCAAAGTAATCAAGTAACCCTTATCCATGGATATCGAAGTACATCACTGGTATGTTCCGGAACATATCCAGATTCCTGAACAACAGTTAAAAACATTGGCATCTGCGTAATTTGCAAATTCAAATGATCAATACTTATTACAGATTTTCTGTTATTTGGATCTATTTTAAATAATTCCATTAATATGAATATCAAAGATTAATTCAAATCTAATATTTATTACTCGCAGTATTTTCTGTTATTTGACAGATCTATCCGAAAATATTAAATAATTCCATTAATATGAATATCAAAGATTAATTCAAATTATAAACTAATATTTATTACTCGCAGTATTTTCTGTTGTTTGACAGATCTATCCGAAAATATTAAATATTTCCATTAATATGAATATCAAAGATAAAATTTGTAATGAGATGAGAATTCTCAATAAACGCGTATAATACGTATGTAATGACAGATAGAGATATTCCTAACTAGTTTCCTATACAAAATATTAACTTTCTTGTCTGATCGACTCACGTTTCCTCTGATGTGTGCAAAAGAAGAACAAGTTAATCCTCTTCTCTTGGAAGATGGCGTTGAACTGCCTTGCTCAGAGAGCCGTTACCGCGACGTTGTGTTGTGTGGGAAGATCGGAGACGATCTTCCGTAGCAATGATTCGGATGATCTTTTTTTTTTTACACAATCTCTTTATTAGACAGTTGAAATCGTATAGAAATTAATATGATTTTGTATTGTTTCACCCAGTTTCATGGAGGCGAGCATTCAAGGAGTCAAAGATAATATTTTTGTTTGCGTGAATTATTTTTACACTATGTGGCACCTTCTTCTCAGTGTACCGGCGAGCAACGGTACACAGGTTAAAATGAACTGCAGATGGTCAAGAACCCGAAGTTTAGGAGTTTCCTTTGATTACTGTCTGCTGCTGCAATGTAATGTTCTTTTCTGGGTAAAATGACTCTTCTCCGTTAGGCCCAGGTGATATCCAGGTAAGTAGAGCAGAGCATCACCGTTCTGGAGACATCTTGGCTGCTTGCAGGAGGGTCTTTCCCTACGACAATGAGTTGGAGTGGTAGTCTCTAGAGTATCACTTACTGAGGGTTCACTGACCTAGACGACGTCCTGACTGCGTTCATCCATATTTCCTCTCTTGTTTCTTGTCTGTTTTGTAATGCTTACGACGCAAGATTTAATATCAATGTAAATGAAAGTTCAGCTTATTACAGCGACACTCTTGATATTCTTGGACATAAAAGAAAATGCTGTTCTAATTTATAGAACCAAGAAAATCATCTTAGAAACAAAATATCATATCACTAGCCAATTTCGAGTAATAACCATTACGGAAAATCCGTCTAACATTTTGGTTAAGAAACTACGCCAAATTCATCATTTTTTTCTTTCACGAGAGACAAGACTCTGTCTGTCGTTACTCTTCGGTTTATATTTCTCGTCGATGTCAAGGGCGCTCATGACATCAGACAATAACAGTTTTCATTTCTGAGATTATCGGTAAATGCTTTTGGAGAAGTCTCTACCAGGGAAAATAGTTTCTCGTGCTTTGTAAGTTCATTTTGAATAAGTGTTCATTTTGAATGAGTGTTCATTTCCGTATCACAAGTAATTTAAATTAAAGGTCTTCTTTGACTGTTCGGTCAAAGACCAAGGCTGAATACAACGTTAAACATCCTTTTCCGGTTAACTTTTAGATAGAAGACTCACCATACACAAGGTTTTATCATTTTCTTTCTTTTCGTCTTGGTAAGCATCATTTCTCTACCATCGCAAATATGATTTTAGTGGCTCATAGAATCAAATATTAGGTCATTCCGAAATATTGGCATATACATAACGATTAACATTTCATACTGAGTTCACAAAAATACTTGTTTGTTGTTATTCTTGGTACTTGTTATCAGTATAATCAATTACCAAAGTTTCAGAGATCGAACCGTCCAGAAAAACCTAGTTTGAACGAACGACTGCGGGACTTCGGCCTCCCGCTCTGTTACCGGAACAGTAATATTACCATTGGCTGCCGTCACCTGCAGAGGATATAATAATATCAGCTCAAGTGGAATATTTATATGAAGAAATGTAATTTCATCGCTCTTTGTATGCATTTAATTAGCATATAATTCATACATATATAATATATATATATATATATATATATATATATATATATATATATATATATATATATATATATATATATATATATATATATATATATATATATATATATATATATTTAAGACAACACTTTACCATTTTCCTTTACCTTATCCTCAAGATAATACTTTGAAAGTAAAGATGAAAATTACTGCTATACTGTTCATTTATCCAAAATGCTTAGGCTGTTTCAGCCATTAACTCGTGACTATCACTATTATAGATATACAATGGAACTACACTCCAAAATATGGCTGAGTAATGTACTTAACTATATGTCTAAGTGTAGTTGCAGCGTGTAGTCCGAAGATAGCCATGTGTTAATGGCTGGAAGAGCTATCAGAAATGAGCAAATGGAACAACGTAGCAGTAATTTTCATCTTCTCACTAGCAGGTTTAACTTGAAGATATGAATGATTGAACTTTTTTTTTTTAATTACCATCTTGCCTTGTCGTTCTATCTCTTGTTATTTCGTAATCTTGGTCAAAAATTCTGAAAAACCCTGTAAGATTTTAGGAAGGATCAGTTTGAGTGCTGCGGAATAGAACCATATTCCAGCGAAGAAGTCAGGAACGAAAAAGTATAGGACATTAGTGCAAAAATATCAGGCAGACTTGCTAACCAGTACAAGCCAATATTGAGTTGGATATTAATTTTAGAATGACCTTATAACAGAATGTCTATTACACAACCACATCAGATACCGCACATTAAATGATCGTTGAAGATCGTTAAGTTTTTGAAACATTTCTGAAAATATGGTCCTTAAACTATAGACAATGGAAGTTGCTGGAATCACTCCAGTAAATTCACCATAAAAAGTAAAGTTCTCATGAACTGAGACTTGAAGCTCGAAACTTAAGGGATTGAGTTGTCTTCCGCTTTTATGCCAGATCATGTAATTTTTTTCTATTAACGACTACCATGCATCAATTGTTCCCGATTCAATCAGTAACAGATACGAAAAATTTGTTTAATAAATAAATGGCCCATAAGTAAAGCGATTATCTCAAGAGTTGTTCAAAGAGGTAAAAGAAAAATTTTGCGTTGTCTGAATTAGGCCAATAGTAATGTTCTCATTTCCAGCCTCAACAACACGAGCCTGTTTTCTGGTCTCTTTTTGCATTAGGTACCAGCCTTTACACCAAGATGCCTATTTTATTCTAATGAGAAACTGATATCTTCCGATTTCGTTACGCCGTTACACACAAGAAAATGTTTAACTCCGAATGGGTTAAAAATACTGAGTACCTGGCGCAAAGTTTGATAGCAATTCCAAAAGATGATAAAAATATGACCTTGTTACAGTCTTAAAAGCATTTCATTCTAAGGAATGTTATCTACGTGAATTTCCACTGGAAAGAAAACAGGACCTTCTTTGTGCCTGGTCACGAAAATAAATATTTGTGCAAGTTCTCTGTTAAACAGTAACGGGTGGAACATTGTGGCCTCCTGCTTAATCACGGGGACTGAGGTAACGTGGGTTGATGTTGCTCCAAATCTCACCGATTTTTTTTTTCTAAGATGGCTGGAAATGACCTTTTACTCTTTCCTCTTTTTACCTGTTTAGTGTGGGGATTTGTTTTGCAATTTTTATGATAATGTATTCTGTATTTTACGAAATTCATCCAAGACTGGAATGCAACAGCTAAGATGAGGATGAACAAGGAAGGGTTTCTTGTAGACAGGAGATAAAGAAAAATATTTGATATAAGTTTTTGTAGGTGCAAATTCTCATTCAAACGCTGCCTTTATAATCATCTCTCCATCCTGCATTAGACACCCACACTTTATTAAAGTTCAAACCTCAGCAGCAATTAGATTAATTATGATGAGCGATTGTAACTCAATACTTTCGTTATGACCTTCCGACAGATGGCAGGCGCGAGACCTAGTAGATGGGAAAAACTTCGGTCATTGGAGATGAGTGGTTAAAACTGTAGACATGAACTTTTTTTTTTTGTGGCTTGAACAGGTTACGTTCTCACATACTAAGCATGTTCTAAGGCCCTGTCCAACTACCTTACACTTCCAGCTGTTTATATTTTCATACACAAATGTTAATCATCGTTGTTCCATACTCGGTCGGTCAGTTAGTAGAACGGTTATGGGAACAACCCCGTCGGTTGTCCGCTTTTAAAACGTTCTTACCTACATGAGAACACAAATCGTTATCACAACATTTTCAGGGTTACTTGGACAACCTCATTTGCATCGTTTTAAAATCAAGAGTTTCTCTTAAGTTAAAAATTATCATATTTTGATTTGAAACTTTCTCCCTCCTCCCGTTTTCCCCGATTCCCTCCCTCTTTCGTTTCCTATTTTTTTTTTTTTCACCGTACCATCTGATCTACGAGGAAGGCAGCATAAAATACGTATTTATGTAAATCGGCGAAAGTGGGCTGGTTGTTGAAGTCACCCGACCAAGACGAGATTCTAGTTCACAGAAAGAAAATAGATATAGGAAATCAAGTTTAGTTACAGAGCGAAAGAAGGAACAGTTCTATAGATTATCTTTGTGAAATCAATTTTTGGTTTTGCTTGCATGTTCAACAGGACATTGCAAGAACGGACTAACAGAACATGACAACAGTAGCGAGCATATTTGGTGACCCCTCTAAGTGATTGAAACTCTCAGTGGACATCGATAAACATTCGACCATTTCCGCCCTAAAAAACAATCTCGTTCTTATTTTAACCTTTGTCTTTATGCAGTTCATTGCATCGATGTAATATAAGAAAACATTCAACTCCCTCAGGTCAAGTAAAGGAATAATAAGTAACTGTAGTTTACTTTTGCAGTGTACCTACATCCCTGAAACAATGAAAATTAAAACATTCACATGACAATATACTTTACTGATACTTTCAGTACATGTGGCTTTATTCCAGACGTACTTATAAGGTTTCTTCCACAAAAATGTTTCCATTTTATCAACATTGGTTTTGGTGCATTGCAGGGTATCAGCTTTCATTGGCAGTAATTATCAATTATTTCATTGCAATATTTTTTGCTTTCATGATTATTATTCATCTAAGGCTGCATCCACAAGATCGAGCTTTGTTCGACGGACTGTGTCTGGTGTGACGTTCAGAAGCGGGCAAAGTTCTGACTTTGCTCGCTGTTTCTCCGCTAACGTCACATCGGACAAAGTTCGTCGAACAAAGCTCGATAGTGTGGACGCAGCCTAAGATTTAATCCTAAGATTTTACTTTACTTTGAATTTGTTTTACACATCAAAACATTTACAAAAAATATACAAAAAGTTTACGCAATATTTTGTTATAATGATTTTTACCACAAAAATTTGCCATAAAATAGGACTTTTTTCTGAGACCTTATTCGTGTGATTTTATTACCGTACACCATAACAATGTGATCGGGTGCATTTCATTTGGGCGAATTTGGGCAAATTTGGTATTAGTCAATATATCATTTGGGAGACTATTATATAGTTTGGGCGACAAAATATCAAAATCCTGCAAATTGGCACCAATCATTTGGGCGAACCAGTAAGAAAAAAGATGCAGAAGCACTATAGGACATTTTCACGTGGTAATAAACTAATTGGTTGGCGGATAAGTAATTAGCTGGTTAATGATTGAGTTATCAGCATGTTAATCATTACTCGGCCATGGAGGGAAAGAAACACACTAAAAAGGTGCTTGATATTTTCTAACTTTTCTTTTTGTAGACAATATTTAATTTTTCAGTGGCGGTGCACAAACAAAAACCAGAAGTGCAAAGCCAGAATTACGTGACTAACCTTACCTAGCCGAAGTTTGCGGATCGTAGCCAGGATAAAAGGAAGACCCATTTTCGTTAAGTTTTTGTCCTGGCGCTCTCAATTCTAAAGCGAACCCAGTTTACTCTCTCAATTCTGAAACTAAGTATTACCAAGAAATTGGCAAAACTAAGGACCAGAAGCACAGCCCCCATCCTCACGAAATCCTTTGAGCAATTTTAACATTAAAGAACTTTAGAGCCAGAGACAAGGCCACCAAGTAATTAAACAATTAAATCAAAATCCTATCATTTCTATCGCCAACGCACTTAGTAACAGATAACTTGTACATAGAAGTCCAACGCTAAAGCCATTTTAGTGTTGTTAACTTGTTTTAAAACATCGACAGTCACTATTCAGGAACTTAAAATGTTAATAGGCATCTCATGCAAATAACTATTATCGTTCTCAGGACAAATCACAATTTCTCCATTTTAAACCAAATACTGATCACTGCTTAGGAAGTTTAAATTGTTTTACAAACTAATTATAAACTTTAAACTAAAAACAATTTCACTATTCAACCCATCTTGAGGTCCTCATTTCTCAATATTTTTTTGCGGTTATCTGTCAGTGAATTTTCACTTCCAACTATTATCGCTCACGTCACCTTTACAAGTGTTCTCAGCCGAATGCGATCTCCAATCACAAATTACGTGATCTTAATTAACATTTATTATTCCTGTCATCAGTGGGGTCAAAATACAATATCACTTAGCTGAATAGGAAGTTTAAATCTGCATGAACTATTGGAAGTAAATGCCAAGATTCGAGGTTAATAAACTATAATCTCAGAACTAACCATTATTTCAGTTACCTCATTTTTCATATCAATTTCCCCATCTTACTTCTGTAACCTCATTTCTCATATCAATTTCCCCATCTTACTTCTGTTAACCAATCAGTAACTACCATTCTTATGATTTCATAGGACATTTTGTCTTTCAAGGGGTAGTACAAAGTCTACCCCATCACATGACATTTTGGGGTTAAAGAAATAAACAAACTAAAAACAGACATATATTGTGATGGTCTTCATACAAGTAAAGACTAACATATCCAAAGTAGCATCTACAAGTACTAGTTGTGTGGTTAACCGAATTTGGGGCACTTCGAATCTTCACAGGATATGCATAGCGTCTAGTAGTTTTGAGTTCTACTGAAGTTGTCTGGGTAACCGAATTTAGTGCGCTTCGAACCGTCACAAGACATGCACAGCGTCTACCAGTTGAGTTTTAGTTGTCAGGGTTACCGAGTTTAGAACGCTTCGAACCGTCACAGGATATTCAGTCATTAGGAAAAGCACTGCTTTCCATTAGTGTTAATGTTGATGTTATGGTCTGCTGCAGCTACACCAAGAGCCTGTGCATAAGGAAAGATTGATTGGTTTTAGAATATAAAAGTTTCCATGACAACCCACCCCCTTAAAGTGAAAATATCCTGTTCAGTTAGTCCCAGCAATCTATTCTGAGTTATGAGTAAACTTTCCCATTAACAATCCCATGTATTAGTATTATTGTTACTTCAAACTACCATCAACTTTCACATTAACAATCCCATATGTTACTACAAAAAAGATTAACAGGATAGAGAGTGACATCCTTTAAGGTAACATTTAATGCACCAATCTTACACTGAAACAACCGCATCTAACTTTAGTGCTGCATAACTATGAAAGGTGCCAAGCAATGCAAACACTGCTATCTGGCAATTTTCGTCCTTTGGTATCAATCTTAAGGAAACAAACTGCACATCAAGTAGCGAAAAATTAAGTTGGGGAATTCAGAATAAGAAAGGGGTTCCCGAAGCAAGCTTCGGCGCTGGAGGAAAGGTGGATGAAGGTAGGGGCCAATGAAAATGTACAATGCAATCTGAACTGTATTTCTTAACATGAAAGCTTTGCTTTAAGAGTAAGAGGGGGGAGTGTTGAGCGCGTTGACTGAACGTTAACAAGACTGCCCAAATTTGAATTACAATTTCCACTATTAACGTGCCTACTAGAATACCTGAAGAGTCCAAGACATCAGTATCAGAAAAATTCTTTAAAATCTCAAAACCTAGGTCTCTTAAAAATAGTTTAAGATCCACCTATTACCTGTCTAGTTCTTATTTACTAACGGGAATGAAAGTCAAAAGTACGTCAGACAGTTACCCTACCCTATTCTCAGGTGCACTAATACATTCAAAACTTACATCTCATGACCAAACAAAGGGCTCAAGTACTGTAATACCCTCTGCTATTATTAACTTGCAAAAATGTCTCCCTAGGTCTGGCTATAGCGTTTTTTACCTCAGTATTCTCCAGCATCCTTAAGAGATAGACTTGAGCGTTTGTTACCTTTATCCTAACCCCTACATCCATACAAAATTAGCACGTTCTCTAACCCTATTCTATCCTACCCTATATTTCAAGTTCCATATCTAACATCCCATTAAGTCCTAGATACACGAAAACTATCAACCTTGCAGTTCTAACCTAAGTTAGAAGTTGGGTTGTTTGAAATTCTTGTTGCGCATGGTGACAAAGTCACCATGCTTGTTTATGAACTTCCTGTTGTGCATGGTGACCAAGTCACCATGCACAACGAGCAAGTCCACCTTTGCCTGGCAGGCAGCACAGCCACCCCGGCAAAGGTGGACTTGGGAAGTGGGAAAGAAAATCTGAATGCAATCTGAATCTGAATCTGATGCAACGCAAAGCAATCTGAATCTGAATCTGAATCTGAATGCAATGCAACAAAGCTTAATCTGAATCTGAATGCAACGCAAAGCTTAATCTGAATCTGAATGCAACGCAAAGCTTAATCTGAATCTGAATGCAACGCAAAGCTTAATCTGAATCTGAATGCAACGCAAAGCTTAATCTGAATCTGAATGCAACGCAAAGCTTAATCTGAATCTGAATGCAACGAATCTGAATGCAACGCAAAGCTTAATCTGAATCTGAATGCAACGCAAAGCTTAATCTGAATCTGAATGCAACGCAAAGCTTAATCTGAATCTGAATGCAACGCACAGCTTAATCTGAATCTGAATGCAACGCACAGCTTAATCTGAATCTGAATGCAACGCACAGCTTAATCTGAATCTGAATGCAACAGCTTAATCTGAATCTGAATGCAACGCAAAGCTTAATCTGAATCTGAATGCAACGCACAGCTTAATCTGAATCTGAATGCAACGCAAAGCTAAATCTGAATCTGAATGCAACGCAAAGCTAAATCTGAATCTTAATCTGAATCTGAATCTGAATGCAACGCAAAGCTTAATCTGAATCTGAATGCAACGCAGCTTAATCTGAATCTGAATGCAACGCAAAGTTTAATCTGAATCTGAATGCAACGCACAGCTTAATCTGAATCTGAATGCAACGCAAAGCAATCTGAATCTGAATGCAACGCAAAGAATCTGAATCTGAATGCAACGCAAAGCTTAATCTGAATCTGGATGCAACGCAAAGCTTAATCTGAATCTGAATGCAACGCAAAGCTTAATCTGAATCTGAATGCAACGCAAAGCTTAATCTGAATCTGAATGCAACGCAAAGCTTAATCTGAATCTGAATGCAACGCAAAGCTTAATCTGAATCTGAATGCAACGCAGCAATCTGAATGCAACGCAGCTTAATCTGAATCTGAATGCAACGCAGCTTAATCTGAATCTGAATGCAACGCAGCTTAATCTGAATCTGAATCGAGCTTAATCTGAATCTGGATGCAACGCAAAAGCTTAATCTGAATCTGAATGCAACGCAAAGCTTAATCTGAATCTGAAACGCAAAAGCTTAATCTGAATCTGAAAGCAACGCAAAGCTTAATCTGAATCTGAAAGCAACGAATTTAATCTGAATCTGAAAGCAACGCAAAGCTTAATCTGAATCTGAAAGCAACGAGAGCTTAATCTGAATCTGAAAGCAACGCAGAGCTTAATCTGAATCTGAAAGCAACGCAGAGCTTAATCTGAATCTGAAAGCAACGCAGAGCTTAATCTGAATCTGAAAGCAACGCAAAGCTTAATCTGAATCTGAATGCAACGCAGAGCTTAATCTGAATCTGAATCTGAATCTGAATCTGGATGCAACGCAAAGCTTAATCAACGAAATCTGAATCTGAATGCACCGCAAAGCTTAATCAGAATCTGAATTAATCTGAATCTGAAAGCAATCAGCAAAGCTTAATCTGAATCTGAAAGCAACGCAAAGCTTAATCAGAATCTGAATGCGACGCAAAGCTTAATCAGAATCTGAATGCGACGCAAAGCTTAATCAGAATCTGAATGCGACGCAAAGCTTAATCAGAATCTGAATGCGACGCAAAGCTTAATCAGAATCTGAATGCAACGCAAAGAATCAAAACGCAATCAGAATCTGAATCTGAACGACAAAGCTTAATCAGAATCTGAATGCAACGCAAAGCTTAATCATAATCTGAATGCGACGCAAAGCTTAATCTGAATCTGAATCTGAATGCAACAAAGCTTAATCTGAATCTGAACGCAACGCAAAGTTTAATCTGAATCTGAACGCAAAGCTTAATCTGAACGCAAAGCTTAATCTGAACGCAAAGCTTAATCTTTTGAAGCTGAAATAATTACTAGAGCTATAAAAATTATTACTGTTCAAAAACTTAAAAATTCCAGAATCGAGACTTAACTAAACTTTCAATTCTAAGAAAACAAAATAAATTAAATTACAAGATCAAACCACATGAGGCATAAGTTTAAATAAAGTTTAAATACAATAATATGAGGCAAAAGTTTAAATAAAGTTTAAATACAATAACTTAAAAATAGATTTAAGTCTACAACCTTCCACACACACAAAGCTTCCACACACACAAAGCTTCCACACACACACAAGCTTCCACACACAAAGCTTCCACACACACAAAGCTTCCACACACAAAAAGCTTCCACACACAAAAAGCTTCCACACACACAAACAAGCTTCCACACACTTTTGATGCTAAAACATAACTAAACTAATTAAAGTTAAAAATTAAATACATTTAAAAGTTCTGAAGCTGAAACAAATCCTAAAATTTATTGAAATGTTCAAAAGCTGGAAAAAAATTTTAACCACTGCAATTTTAGAGATAAGATTACTCAAAACTTTCAAGATTTGAAAACTAAGGTTTTGAGTCTGAAAAAAATAAACCAAACGCATTAAAACAAAGCCTAAACTTAGAATGAAAACTTACGAGTTTTGATTCTGAAAAACTAAACTAAAAAATGTTCGGGGGTTTGCTCAAGTCACTATACCAAAAAAAAAAAAATTAATACTTACTCAAATCCTGTTCAGTCATAAGCTATCGGTACATCTGAAAAAATTGTGGCATGCTTATTTAACGTCACACCCTGACCTGAAATAAGACATATATTAAAGCTCAAAATGTTCTAGCAAGTGGAAAGAAGCAAAGGTTGACTATTGGTTACAATCAGCTGGGCCATCTGATAAGACTTAAAATACTAAAACAAGGAGCAGCAAGCAAGGTTTTATAAATACTTTAAAGTGTTATGACTAGTTTATCACTCAAACCTACAATAATTAAAGTTGAAATAAACTTAATCTACCCATACTAGAAAGGTTATGGTAGTCGAGTTAAGCCTCGATAATCAAGAAACTTTAAACCCTATTGCATCGTAGGATGTGCTCTACCGCAGCATCAAGTTAAAATGAAAACATCCGCAGCACTGCATAAGACTGCTAGTATAAAACCACAAGTATAAAACCAAAGTGCATAGAATTACCACTCAAAGCAATCTAGTTCAGCTTCGTAATAAACAGGCTTCGAAACTGTCTTAAATTCCATGTTGAAGGCCAACCTACAACAGTACCTTACTAAACAGTTACTGTAGCAATTAAAAAAAAAATCGAATATACCCATACTTGAAGATACAAAACCCGCAAACTCAAAACTTTCATGCGAAGACTGTCATGGTTTAAGTAGCGCAAACTAAATATTTGAGAAATATAAAATGCAAAGCCTTGCAAGTATCCACGTCTTCTCCAACAAAATCTTGCAGTCCATCACAACACGAGAAACTGCTCAATCTTTTAGACTTCAAAATAAATATTGTAAACAAACATGCAACTGCTCAAGCATATACTGTAGGCTATATGAACCTAGAACAAATTGTAAGTCAGGCTGGATAGCATTTGTACACTGCGCACCAAGACTATATATATATATATAAAATATATATATATATATAAACCAAACTAAAAAAACCACTCTCTATTCTGCAGGAGATACGATACTGACGAGAAAACACAATTATAAAAATATAAAACGCACCTTACCTTGAAAACGTGGAAGGCCCCGGGCCAGCAGAGAAGCAAAACCGCACATAAAACCAAACAAAGTAAAACAACGAAACTAAAGATCGTCCAGGACAACATATGACCGAGATCCCAAACGCAAATGACACAGAAAGTCGAGTTAGTGTCAACGAAACCTATCTTACCAAGCCGGGGACCCGACAACATTGAAACAAGCTGTTCTTGAGGATAGCAGCCAACGGCCGCTGTAACTGCCTGTTTGTGGGAAGTCACTTATCGCCCTATCGCCACCGACGAAGTTTAAGGCGATGATCAGAAAATCGACAGAAATTATTATTATTATTATTATTATTATTATTATTATTATTATTATAGTTCTTGCTGTTCTATTCAGCAGTGCTTGTTTGGCATAAGAGTTCATAATTAATACTACTTTTTACTAGCGTACTTAATTTAGTATTACTTTTTACTGCGTTCATCTTATCGTTCATCGTATATGGCCGGAGCTGAAACAAAGGATATTATCATCATCATTATTAGTTAATGTAACATGGCGTCACAATGACATGGTCATAGACAAAAACAGTATAGAACACTTTTGTTAAGGTGATTCAACGGTGAGCTTAATAACTGGTACCAATGAATGCAAGGTAATTTTTATAATTAAATTTATTATTACTAATTAAAGGTGCGTAGGTTCGTAATCTACTACGGTCAAAGGTCCCCTTCAGCGATTTGCCATATGGTTTCAAGGCTTGCAGTGATAAATATATCACAAAATTTTGGGGAAATTTAGAAAGTAGGAGGACAAAGTGGTATTAAACAAATCATTTATATTGTCGTAAGTGATATAATTAGCGGCTAATTCGAACAGTGGTCAATGAATTTACTGAAACCAGATCATGCTGTTCGATCATCGCCTAATATTCGAATCCTGTTTGATATTATTAGGTGGAGCTATGAAAACTGTTACCATATATAAGATTATATATATATATATATATATATATATATATATATATATATAAATATATATATATATATATATATATATATATATATATATATATATATATAGAGATAGATAGATAGATAGATAGAAAGATAGATATTAAGCCAACAATATACTTTCATATCCAGTTCACTACACCTCGGAAATAACGTAGCTTACATCCAAGAGGAATTATGATTAATAAATGTTTCATCACCAGTTCTCAAGAGAGGTGTAAGTTGACATCGACTCTGCTGTACATGCCTGTCGAATTCAGGTTTTGTACTTAGAATCGATATCATCCCAACTTCACCATGATAGCTGACTGGTAAATTTGTAATGCGTGGCTAATTATGAATTTGTCGAATTTGTCTTAAGCACCGAGTGTTTTTCTTATTTTCACAAACATCAGGCCACAAATATCATAAAATATCCAGTTCACTACATTAGGTGGAGCTCTTAAAAATATGATCATATATATATATATATATATATATATATATATATATATATATATATATATATATATATATATATATATATATATATATATATATATTTATATATACACACAAATATCGTTTATTGCCTATGATTCACTATATATATATATATATATATATATATAAAAATATATTTAATGATTCGTTCCCAAGTATTTAGCCAAAATATCGTTGCTTCATTTTGAAACAATGCTGTAGCTTTTGACCAGAAAAATTTAAGAAAGGTTAAGTTACCAATTATCAAACGTTGTTCATTTTGAAACAATTCTGTTTTTTTGGTGACCATTGACCCAACAAGAAAGATAGTCAGGTTCGATGTTCCTATAGACATGTTCTTAACGCCTCTACGTGCGGGAGTTTTATTTTGCTGGTATATCCCTTATTTTGTTATGAAGAGATATCGATCTTACTGGCTTGGTTGATGGCTTTTCCGCCGACATAGAGAGGCAGCTTGTTGAGTTGTTTACAGATGAAATCGACTCCTTTGTCTATGTAACCGTCAGAACAGGTTCCTGGTCCTCCGAGAAAAAAATTACACCGATACCTCAGTCTTCACTGAAATTAAAATGTCATGATAGTTAGGAAATGAATGCAGGAAACAGGGAATGTTGGCCTTCTATAGACGTTGAAACAGTACTTGAATGATTCCCTATTGATATATCTAAGAAGGCTAGTTCCTGTCCTTTTCTCTTTCAGTTTCAGTTTTGAATTCATTTTTGCTGTAAATAGATATCAAAATCTTCTCAACTATTATTATTTAATTTATAGCATTTCTGAATAGAGTCCTCTGCGTGTTTTAAACCTAGGAAATGTCATCAAACGTGTTTCTGACAGAGTAAACAAAACCACAAAACTGGGAATGAGTCATTTAAAGTCCGTAGAAATATGCAAAGACATTAAAAAAAGTCACAGAAAAAAGTCACAAGAGGAAAAGTCACATTATTCTTGCCTGCCCATTTTAACCCACATATCAAATTGCGGTTAAAGTTAAGTATTTTTAACAGACCACTTTTAACAGCTTAAAAGAAGGGATTTATTTTACGTTAAGAACCAATTGATTACCTAGCAACGGGACCTACAGCTTGATTAACTTTTTGTCACCAGAAATAAACTCCCCAATTCTTCATTGGCCGGTCGGAAAACTCGCGGCCAGGTCTTCTGAAACGGAACCGACTCACCCAACGAGGAACTTTTGCGGTGTGTTTAATAGAAGGCCGTTGAAATTTTTTGTTTTAACCCGGTATGTATTTGCAGCGTATTCAGGAACCTTTGGGGATGACCGTAAAACATTAACAAAAGACTATCAATATCATAAAGATAATGACTCCCAAGAAATATTGTGAATTTTCTGGCTTTATTAGCGGCCACCATAAATTAATGTCCCTGTTCACCAAAATTATTTAATTTATAGAATTTTTCCTGTGACTTTATTACCGGTCACTCTGCGGAACTGTTTTATAAAACTAGCCTAGGTGAAACCGATCGTCAAGGCCTTAAATGCCATAAATAAGATAAAAGAATTTAAGCTGAAGGGCGAGAAAGTAAAAGTGAACGAGACTCAAAGTTTCTCATTGGGGCAAAACTGGAGCTGACTGCTGTGGTAGTTTTTTCTTAAAAGAAGAGGTGGTTACTGAATATTTCAAACTGAGTCCCACTGATCCAATAATTGGTGTCTTTCAAAGATTGGGAGATTGTTCCCTTTCATCAACAGAACTAATAAACGAGAACTACCTACATAAGAGCAGCCACTTGAACACTTTGTGTGCCGGGTTTACTTTACCAACGGTCCCAAAACGTTACCCCAGCTTCGATGGGAGCTATTCAGGTCCAAAAACATGGAATCTGAAATGCTGCCACCTACCCGAGCTACAATACTACCTCGTATCCAAAGGGCAAACTTGGTATGCATGGTGAACAAAGCGTATATCACAACGCATCCCAAACTCCCAAATTTAGAAGACTGTGGTTGTAAAGAAGATTCCTACCAGCTCCACAGGCGATTTTAAAATGTGTATAAATCCACACTTTGCTTGTGTTTTGCACAAGAAGCCCTCCCATGCACTCCCTGGAGATTTTTGTTTTCAGCCAAAAGAAATATGAAACTGAAGAAAGAGAAATGTAAAAGCCAAAACCTTGTGTCTCCTGAAGGCGAAGGTAATTGATAAATGGTGATTGTTACATTCAATACATTATTTGGTTTATTTCATGAGTGTTTGGATTTGACTGATGAAGATATTAAACAAAAGACTATCAATATCATAGATCAAGAGAAAGGTGATGGATACATTGTAATACAATAATTTTGTTGTTATAAGTTTTTACAAAATTTACACTCGAGAACACAATAGCAAGGATTATATTTATGCAGTGTCCTTCAGTACTTTACTAACCCTTGTATTATGAATTTACAACAATTTATTTTGTTTATGTGATCAAAAGAAATGTGATGGGAACATTACAAAATTTCAGATCTTATCATTAGTTTTTTTACTCTAATGAACATCTTAGTAAGGATTATTTTTATACACTGTCATTCAGTAATACACTAATTCCTGTATTATGAATCTACAAGGATTTATTTTATTTGAGCAAGAGAAATGCTATGGGTACGTTGCAATGCATTGCTGTAGTTTTCATCGTGAGTTTTTACGAAATTTAATCTCATGAATGTATTAGTAAGGATGATATTTTTGTAGTGGTATTCAGTGATTTACTAATTCCTATATTATGAATTTGCAAGGAAATATTTTGTTTATGTGATCAAGAGAAATATGATGGGTACACTGAAATGCAGTATTTTTGTTTTTATCATGAGTTTCTATAAAAGTTACACTCATGAACATATCAGCAAGGATTATATTCATGCAGTGTCCTTCAGTATTTTACTAATTCCTCTGTTATAAATCTAGAACCCATATAAGGCATACCGCGGAAGTCCCCCACTAACTGGACCCCCCAAAACACAGCAGACATTGTCGAAAAAATTGAACCCCTATTTATTTCGTTCATTTATCACCTAAAATGAGCAAAAATAAAAAAAAAAATAAAATAAATTCTGGCACAAAATTCCTACGACAGTACTTATTGCAATCCATTCATTGACCTACAATCTTCCTGGTAATGTTGAGTCTAGAGCTAATCCGATTATCTTTAACCTCTTGAAAAAGAAAGGAAATCCTTACGATAGCTGACTATCACTTATGGGAAATTATATCTACATGTTGCAATTGCTTCATTCACTCATCTTACTTTTTTTTTCTAGCGCTTGCCTTCAGTTCAATCGCATCTTAGTATGCACACACAAGCATGCCTTTTTTTTACTACATATGCACTTTACCTCCATTCCCAATGCTTTACTTCGGTCTTGCTGTCCAACCTCTCTAACTATCACTTCTTAGTACAACTATGGAATTTCTCCTAGCCACACCTTTAGAGCCTTGCACTTCGTTTCTTATATTTTCCGTTTCCCTTTATCCTGCTACCCAACTACCTAGCACCTTTCATTACCGAGTGCCTCTGTGCTTGGCTTGACATCCTAAATTTCATAAAATCAACCTATATAATAAAAAAATATCAAAGTGATTTGTCTTGGGACTTGCATTTTAATGAAAGCCACGTCAGGTCGATCACTCACCCCTGTCTGAAAACCAGCGAACGAATTTTTTTTCCTTATCGAACAAAACTGGGACAAAGGCTCACGTCTTAGAAGAGGTGATAAAATTTGCCAGCGGCTAAGCTCCCACAGGTACTTCAGGCTAAGAATGAGTCACGTGTTTTGCTTCCTCTAAGAACCCAATTTTTGTTTCATTTGTTCGTGTGACTTTTCTCCTAGGAATGTTTTTCGCGCAATCCTTATCTCTAGACCATATTTCCCAAACGATGTGGTCTTTCACAGCTGACAACGGTCCCGCCCCAAAGCCTTTCTCTGTATCGTTTGAAAAGGGGGTTCACGTGGGTACGAGCTTTTGATAGCAGCGTTATAAAAGGGTCGAATATATCAGCGGCTGGGTCATTAGAACGAAACAAAGCGCCTGAAGCAACATGCCGTCGAAGCTGATTTTCATAACTTTGATTAGTTTTGTGGGATTCCTTCCTGCAGAGGGTAAGACAGAAGATCAACTGCCTTTTGTTCCTCTAAATATTTTGATGATGTAGGTAACTAGATTTGAGATCAAACCTTTCTTGTTGCCAAAGGATTAAATCATGATTATTTACAAATGACAGTAGATGGATTGTTAAAACAGACTAGTTCAGTTGTTTGAGGGGAATGACACCATATTTTGCTCCCGTCCTTGTTCCCTTGGAGTGGCTTCTAACCCAGTTATGTGCCACTCGTTTCCATCCCATTTATTTCTTGTTTCCATTGGTCCTGACTTCATGGGAGCATCAGGTTGCGCGTCGTGTCATCCTCTTCAAAAGAAAATGAAACAAAGTCAAAAATGGCCCTTGGAAACACCAAAAAATAGTCTTCTTATTCTGCGTACTATGTTAATTTGCGTTAAAGCAAGTCATTACAGTTACTGTAGTGATTCTTTGAATCCTTTCTAAGCAATGAGTTGCTGATAATGAAAAATCTTGGGATCAAAAAGACACAACAGTAAATTTCGATCACCTCTAACCTCTCAAAAAGCAGATCCATTGTGAATCCAAGCTCAAACCGGGGGAGCAATTGAGATTTGAAACATGAGGTTTCAGTTGAACTTGCACTTAAACCTGTAGAATAGTCTTGGGACTCTGCTGACAGTATCGTTATTGCAAATAGTTTTACCACTCCAGTTCCTTCAGTGATTTAATGTTTTGAACTTCCATTAGTAATTTCCCGATTTCCTTGACGACTATGGTGAACCATTATGCTTCGAAATTATAATTATGAGTTAGTGGAACTCACCCCATAAAAAGTTGAATAGTTTAAACTCCTTTATCTGAATAGGATAGAATATCTAGCATAATTATGATAATTTACCACTCCTGATGCAAGATTTTTATTATTATTATTATTATTATTATTATTATTATTATTATTAGTAGTAGTAGTAGTAGTAGTAGTAGTAGTAGTAGTAGTAGTAGTAGTATTTCATTTAAAGTACATCTTATTTTACTTACGGAATAATAGTATTATGAAGATTACCACAATGACTTGAACCAAATATATAAAAATTTACTGAAACAAATGCAAACAGACAGTTTCTCAAATGGGTTACTGCTACCACTGTTCCTAAGGTGCTCCCGGGTTTCACTATGAATCACTGCCGCTGTCATAGCATCCGACTCTTTTTCAGTGGGTTAAGATTATGGTGTTTGCTGTTTGAGTCCCTGCGCTGATATTCTTGTCCGTGTCCACCACAGGCGTCAGGTGCGAGGTGCCCTTTGAAGAGGTGGGCAGCCGTTGCCTCTTCATCGATGTCCACACCGGAGGCACCTGGCAAGAGGTGGAGGATTTCTGCAAAGCGCAATTAAAAGGAGCTATGTTCAACTTGGATTCATTATCAACGTACTCCTACGTTCTGGAATACCTCAGAGCGAAAGGTAAAAACGTCGTTTATGGTTTCTTTATAAAACTGCATAAAGAATCAGTTCACTTGCATCATTACTAATTACCCTGTGATCTTGTGAACAGATTGCATCCTTGATTTCGTGCAACAAACTTCTTCCAGAACCACCACTTATATGTTATCTTTTTTTCTTAGTCAAAATCCAAAATGCACTCAAGTTGGGACAAATATACCCCCTCCTTCATTCAACTTAAAACGAAAGAGTCTACTCTCTGCTCAGGATATACCCGTAAGGTCACCACTTCACACATATTCTCTGACATTGGTAATCCCTGGATTGCACAGCAAAATAATTTTTTTTTTATCTGCAGCCAACTTCATCCAACTTTTACGTGTTCCATTCTTAAGAAAGCGGTACCCTCACTTCCTTCGAGTAATCTCCTGTATTATTTTATGGGCCTATGAACTGAATAGAATAAATATTACATTTTAATATGAAAGCTTAGGATTTTTAGTATCCAGATGGAGCCTCGCTTCAAGGCAAGTTGAGCTGGCAGCTGCGTATCTATTATTCTGTTCCCATGAAGATGAGACGCGAATTACACCACCCTGTCTTTGGCATATTGCTAGCCAGGTCACCGGGGAAGTGTCTGGACCATTCAGCCATTTGCCCTTAGTGCGTTTTATAAGTCGAGGGATTAATTTTCAATCTGTGTAAAGAGGTTATAGATAATAAAGTTAAAATTCTTAATTGTTCGTTGATGGATTAATAAATCTGTACATTTTCACATATGTGTATTCCCCAACACACACACACACACACACACACACACACACACACACACATATATATATATATATATATATATATATATATATATATATATATATATATATATATATATATATATATATATATATATATATATATATATATATATATATATATATATCCAATAGTACCTCGTTCTGATTAGCGGACCCTGGTTCGTTTCCCGCTACCATAAAATCAGAATTTCTTCATATTTCTTGCACCTGGATCTTAAGGCTTTGTAGTGACAAGCGTACCCAAAAAAACGCAAAGAATTCGAAGAGTTAAGAGGGCCTTGTGGCTATTACAATTACACACACACACACTATCTATCTATCTATCTATCTATATAGTATATATATATATTTATATATATATATATATATATATATATATTTATATATATATATATATATATATACTGTATATATATATATTACAGTATATATGTATTTATATATATACATATATATAACTGAATCACGAAAATATGGGAGTGATGAATATATAAATAAAGATAAAATTCATTTATGAAATGAAACACTGAGAGAGAGAGAGAGAGAGAGAGTCCTTTACTTAGCAGACTCCGAGAAAGGACTAGAGAAAGGCTCCAGCATTCCAGTGTACGATAAGGAAATCTTTATTTATATATACATTATATGCATTTATACATATCTACTCAGGATATACTGTATTCTGGACTTATATTCTTATATATAAAGAAAGAAAGAACGAGAGAGGTCATCAGAATACGGGCAAATTACACTTCCAGGTCAAGATATAGGCTGGACCCTGTGGAAATCAGGGGACGCCACTTCTTCCACAAGAATACAGGCTGCCCCCAGCAGGGGACGTGCCAACAAGAGCCCTCCCAGCAGGAGTGCCAAAAGCAAGGAAAGCAAGAAAACTGCGTGGAAATGGACGCTACTCGCTTCCATTACCTCAACGATGTTTCTTGCAGCTCATACAAATATGTCATTTGTCAGGATTATTAGGATTTCAGGGACGACGAATTTTCACATTTTTTTACCTTGTTTTCTTATTGTAAATAAAATGACTTTTGTGTCAGATGACAATCACAACTTAGATTTTTTCCTCATATACTCCTCTTGATCTATGCCATTAATTTTGCCAAGAGTTCTTGCTGACAATTAGACTCATTTCCTGGGTTGCCACCAGCCACATTTGACTAACTACAAGATGCCCAGTCAAGTCAACTTAGGCACAAAATCACTTGGTTTCGGTCGGGACTCAAACCAGACATTTCTCACTGAAGAGGGTATCATATACATACATACATACATACATACATATATATATATTTATGTATGTATGTATGTATATATGTGTGTGTGTCTATAATAACCACAATGACCTCTTAGCTTCTCGATTTCCTCACATTTTTGGGATACTTTAAAATCGTTCCATAAAATCCATTAACAATCGGATCTCTGTTCAAAACGAAAGACTGCCTCAGTCCTCTTCTAAAATCTAATGTTATTTATAAATATATACGTGCCCGAGATGTGAACAAGGGACTTAAGTGGGCTGTACGAGGAGGTTACTCAAAGTAAGAATAGATTCTCCCAGGGGCATAACTTTTAGAACGGGCAGTAGATAAACAAAACCCAAACAATTAAATTTAGGAACCGCTCTAAGTTATGTAAAACATATATTGATGATAAATACTTTACAATTATAGGTCTAGTACATAATGAAAACGACCTAACAATCTTAAAGCCCATTATGATGAAAAAGATAGTTCCATCTTGAAACTACACAAAATGACCTTATTATTTTAGTGTTTTATGTAATTTTACTGATTTTAGAATCTTACAGATATTTTGTACATCATTTTAATGTTTAGTATATTTTCAGATGTTTATAAATTATTTTGAAATTTTCTACATGCTGTGACTATCACCGGCCACCTCCCCAACCAATAGGAACAGCACCATAACAGAAGAACAGGTGTTAGCTGAACACGCCTGTGAGGACTGAAACCATATAAACAGGAAATCCTCCTCTATTATTCCTGAAACCGAGTCTTCTAACCAAAGGGGAAGCCCTTGCAGTTAGTTCTGCCAAAGAGGACCAGTTCGTGCCTCCCCCAGGGCGATGAAAAATCGCTGGCTCTGCATCATGATCAGTTACTGCTGCAGTGCGGGGTCTGTGGTGGGAAGATGAAACCAACAGATTCTTTGGAATCTTGAATTTCAAGTTAATGGGCCTGCGGGCTTGTTCCTTATGAATAGGTTTCATCTACTCGATAAAAAAAAAAAAAAAAAAAAATTTCTGGATAACTGATTTAACAGCGACTCGATTAAGAAGCTTCAAATGAAAACCCACTCCAAACCATAAACCATTCTGCATTTCGTCTAAGCAGTGAAATTTAACCGAGGAATGCTTGTGTTATTTTACATCAGTTATTATCTCCTTGGGCATTGGTCACTGAAGCTGGTTAGCAAAAAATCAAGCTAATCAAGTCACAAGTATCAAAATGAGAGATAAATGTAAGATTCGGAGCTTTGGCTTGTTATCTACGCGTCACCTGCTCTGAGGTGCTAGTACTAAACATGGCGGGAGCTCCTTGGAACGCTGTGTTAGTACTAGCCCCTCGGGATCAAATTATTTTATACATCCATTTCTATATTGAGTGGTCGACAGCTTATATTAATAAACGATATCTTCATGTGGCCCTCTACTTTACCATACGGTGTTTAGTAATAGCACCTCAGAGTAGGTGACGCGTAGATAAGCTAAATTTCTGCATGGTCAGCATTATGTATACGGTAATAAGAAATACGCCAAGGAAATAACTGTGCAGAAGCAAAATTAAAATGTAAAAATGATCACTGGTATGTAAGTCATGTATTCCATTCAAATGTATCACTGTTGGATGAGCAAAATGTGACATCCACTGATGAGAAAGTGTTACGTGTTTTTGAGAAATGCATCTCTCTCCTTTGTCATCATTGAGAAATCACACATTATTTGAATTCATGATCTTGACAACATTTCCTGCAAGATTCGGCAATATAAAATAATAATCCCAGGTAGGGTTATGGGGATTAAAATCCCCAACTATTGCAAGACTTTGCAGACAAAAGTGAGAAATTTGTCCATTGCCAGACTCGCCGCTTCTGTTCGCCCACATATCACCAAAGTGTGAAGGCTACACAGAGCGCTTTGAACAGACACCAGACGTTGTCTGGGGTGAGTTACTTTACACCGGTTGACCCATGAGTGGATGGCGCGAATGGTGGAGGATTTGAGTGCTTTTGATTTTGTAGTCGAGTACATCCCAGGTAAAAGAAATATTGTTGCAGACATGATGTCTAGACTACCTGGGGAAGGGAAGAAGGGAAAATAAAAGACATAAGACCAGAGTATCTGCCAAGAGGATTGGTGGTAGCATGTAAGAGTAAGGGGGGCAGTAATTCAATATTTGAAAGTTTGTGGTATGGACTGAATGATTTGGTAGATGAAGGTTTGAAGGTGTGGGTACCTGGAAGTGTGAATGAACTGAGGGCAGAGGTGAATGAAGAAGTTTGCAAGAGACCTGGATGTCTGGGAGTGTTAAATGTGGAAAGGTATCGGAAGAGTCTGAGGGCTACGATGTGTCCTAGAGTAGCCCCATTTCAGGAGGTTTTGGTAGCAGTGAGTAAAAAGTATAAGGTGATTGTGTCTGTACACACTGGGGGTGAGAAACCTATAGTCTATCGACATGAGGGAGTGAAAGAGAGTGAGCGTGAGTAGCATCTGCAGTGTTTGAGTTGGGTGCACTGTAACTGGGTCATAGAGAAAAAGAGCTCTGAAAGGAAGTATAAGAAGGAGGAAAATGTTGAAGTGTGAACCCCAGAGTTGTTGGAAGTGGAAGATGATAGTAAGGAAGTAAATGAAGGATGTTTAGTTAGTGGAAAAGACAGGTGTACGTGTGTACACAGGAGAGCAAATGCAATGATTGTGGGAGTAGATGTCAGTGGAGGACAGTATTGTGGTTTGGTTGACACTGGAGCACAAATATCGTTGGTGACCGCACGTGTGATTAGTGATGTTGAGAGAGTGAATTGGAACGCTAAAAGGAGAGTGGTGAATGTGTCAATAAGAGGTATAGCAGGAAGATCGGTTGGATGGGAGGAAGTGAGGTTGAAGGTATGGTTAGAAGATTTTGAGGTGGAAGCTTGTTTTGTAGTACTGGGAGATGAGCAGATGCCATGTTTGGGATAGATTTCTTGAGGAAGAATGGATTGGTAGTGGATGTTGGGACAGGAGTTCTGTTGAAAGACAAGGTTGTATAGGAAGGTTCAAAGTGAGGCAGTGAATATGGCCAGGTTTGTGGGAATGATTGACAGGACTCTGAGTGAGGAGGAGGATGTAGTGGAGTTGGACAAGAGTGAGAATGAATTGTTGACAGCGAGGACATCAAGGAGATGCAGTGGAAGTGTTTCGTGGTGAGTGAGTTAAGGAGATGTATTAGAGATGGAGTACCTGGAAGATGGCCTTTGTTGTTGAGTAATTGGATGCAGTTTGTTGAGAGATTTGTGCTGTGTGAAGGGGTTCAGTATTTTTCGAGAGAGAAGATGGGAGAGCTGATATATGTTCCAGTGTTCTTGATGAGTGGAGCAGTAGGGATGTGCATGTTAGTCCAAGAGAAATATGGACGTATGGGGAAGTTTAAGTTGATCAAGTGTACGAAAGAGCGGATGTTTTCCCCGTATTTGAGGAAGATTTGTGCGGATGTGGTAGTCACATGCGAAGAATGTCAGAAGGGAAAGTATCAGAGAGTATATGCTAGCCCGCCTGTTTTGAAGTTGAGTATGAAAGAACCGTTGAGTTAGTGGCGATTGATTGTGTGACTTTGCCAGTGACTGCAAGGAGGAAACGTAGGAGTGATTGTTATGGCAGATCATAAGTGTAAGTTTGTAAGTTGTGCAGCTGTGAAGAATAAAACTAGTAAGAATGTTGCAAGAGTGGTCAGTATGGTCTTGCTGCCTGCATGTGTGAGAAAGCCAGCAAGAATGTTGAGTGATAATGGGCCAGAGTTTGTTGGTAACCTATTTGAGCAAATGTTGAAAGAATGGGGTATCAAGCAATGGGTGGGTGAAACGAACCATAAGGACTCTTGAGTGAGATGTTACGAATGTTGACTGATGGAGAGAATGAATGGGATTAGTTGTTAGGAAGAGTGGTAGCGATGTATAATGGGTCAGTACATAAAAGCACTGGCATACCTTCGAGTGAGTATTCATTAATGAATTACGAGAGGTTTGTGAGAGCGAGGTTGGATCTGAATGAAGACGAGCAGGTTGTGTGGAGGCAGGCAAATGAAAGGTTTGAGAGTTTCAAAGTGGGTGATAGGGTGTTGAAGGAAGTTGTTGAGAAGGGAAGATTGACAGCGAATAAGATGCGTGAGAAGTATGAAGGTCCATATGTAGTGAAAACAGTTTGGTCTAATGGATTGAGTTATGTGCTAGAAGACAGGAATGAAGAAGGAAATGTAAGGGTAATACGAGTGCATTATAATCAGCTGAGATGTTGGAGAAACCACCTAAATACATAATAGAGCATCCCATTTGGAAGTTATTGAGGAAGAAAGGAAAAGGAAAGTCAAGAAATAGAAGATATAAATTGGGGAGATAAACAGCTAGTGTTGGTGGAACATAAGAGAAAGCCTAAAAGGAGGTGTAGAAAGAGTAAGGGTACAGTTACTGAGTTGTTTGCAGAGTACCTGGGTTGTTTGATTTTAAGGGGTTTGAGAAGCCAGTACGCATGAGAAGTGAGATTACCCTTGCAGTGTTGTTTGGTGGTAGTGAGAATGAGGGTGTAATTGATTTTGAAGGATCTGAGTGGGATGTGGAAGGAGTGAACTTGGTGAGCACAAGGAATGTGGACGAGGATACACAAGAGTTGGGTGAATTGGAAACAACGCCAAGTCATGAGGAACACGGTACGTATAGCGTGTGTGAGTTTCCTTTGAGTGAAAGTGTTGAAAGAGTGAGTGTGAGTGAGAGAGAGTTAGCAGTGCTGGAGAGTGTAAGTGGAGGAATTTTGGATAGCTTGAGGAGGAGTGTGCAAGAAATAAATGAGAGTATGGAAGAGATGATAGCAGCCATGTCAGGTGTGAGTGAGGTTGGAGCCGACGTAAGTCTCCAGAGCTTGAATGAGCTTGGTGTAAGTAGTCCGAAACCAAGGCTAGGTGAGTCAAGTGTGGTTGGAGTGGAAGTGAGTGAAGAAGAGGTGGTGCATGAGAGGCCATGGACCCAAAGTCAAGGTCCAGTTACGGAGTATGGATGAGTGGTAAGAAAGGGATTTTGAAGAAAAGGAAACGAGATTTCCTTTATTTTAGTAAGGGGAGTGTGGTAGGCTAAGTTTGGGTTTCTATGATGAAAGATGATTTGTGTGAACTGATTGTTTAGTTTTTGTTGTTGTGATGTTTTTTTATTATTTTGTTTTTGTTATGAATGTCTGATGTACGTTTTCATGTTTTTTTCTTTTTTATTTGCAGTTTGCTCAAGTGTGATAGGGTAGAGTAATTGGTTTTCCTTCACCTGAACTGGAAGAGGCTTTACCTGGAAGAGGAAATTGACATTGGCAACTACCAAAGCAGTCGAACAGTTGGTGAGACTGAACCATTTTCAAGTGCCTTAATGTGAAGTTTTCATGTCAGTTACTTAAGACAGAGACTGTCCTAAATGGAACTGGGGTAAGAGAAAGTGCTTTAATATCTGCAGGCTGATTTTATTGTGAATGAGATCTCAGATTCTCGTTTGGAAGGAGAGATGGGCTTTTGTGTAGAAAAAGACTGCATGAAGAAATTCCAAAGTAATTTCTGCCCTCAGCTTGGATGTCATAGCTGAAATAAACTCTGTAGTGATCCCCAAGATTTTGTGTTGACTTCTGTGGTCATCTTGGATTATCCTGAGATGAAGTGCCAGGCTTGGGTTATTTGTTGATAATATTTTGACTATTGATAGTATTAAGTTAGACTAAGATAAGTATGGGAGGACTGTTTTGGTAAACTTTAGTGGTAAGTAGGAAATTAGTTAGGTTAAGTATTGAAAATTGATAATTGCTACACTTTGGCAAATGTAAATAAAAATTTGGATGAGGTTCTGCTTGAAGGTCTTCAGGCCACTGTAACATTAAGGTTAATAAATTAGGATGGGTGAAAAGAGCTTTCTTTCTGCACCAATTGCGTCATATAAAGCCCCTGCAATACGAGGGGCTTCCTTACAGTGAACCCTCCCGGTGACTACACCTCCCTAAACCGGTCTTCTCACCTTGTTATAGCACCTACAGCTACGCCACTCAGAAATGATATTGAAATATTAAAGTGACACTGAAATGGTATTAAAATATTGAAGCGGTCGGTACTGAAATTACATTAAAATTATATTAAAGTGTTTTAGGATGATAGTTTAAAGTATATTAGGTGTCTGAACTATTAAAATAGGCAGATATAAGCATTTTTCGAGGGAGTCTTTGGTATTTGAACTATTAAAATAAACAGTTTCAAGTGTTTTTAGAGGGGTGTCAAGTATTCGTGGATTTTGGCTATTGGAGGGTGGTTGTGATCCCTACCTCCCGTGAATACCAGGGGTCGAATGTGTGTGCAGCAGGACAGCCAAAGAAGAAATGTGGATGCTATTTACTGAGTAGATGGTTTGCCCACCTCCTCACTCACCTACTGTTACCATACTTCAACACCTGGGCAACACCAAAGGTATATCCATGTAAAAGACAAACATCTCTATTATCACAGGAACAAATTCCATTTCATTTTCTCCTTGATTCCTCTACACTGTACATTTTTTCAACAATGAAAAGATATGCAAAATATTTATTCATGCTAAATAAAAAATATTAAAGAAAACTAGTCTTAGCATTACCATATAATTTAATTTTAAACAATAAAACATTACAAAAATTTACTCTCACTCAGACAACATTATTCTTTAGAAGTTGTGAAAATGTGAAAATCTTTAAACTGTATATAAAATGACAAGATATCCTTCTGTAATACTCAAGTGTTTTCCACATCACAAATATTGGTTCCTATGAGAAAGTAAACATTGAAAATCTCATTCACAGAATGCAAACAGCCACATTTATCATTACCTTACAATAAATTACTATGTTCCAGGATAGCTTTAAAACATTACCATTTCTAACACCAACATAAACCACTACGGCACTGTATGAAGGTTAAACATCCTTGTCTATAATAAATAAAAACTATCCACTTGTTCTACTAAGCTGAACAGTAATGTGCATTCAAATCCTTAAACAGAAATAAGGGCATGATTAACCTGACTTAGTCAATCTGTGCATGAAGAGTTCTCTCCATTGCATTTGCACTATACATTTCACCTCTACCTACGACTAGTGCCACCAAACCCAGAGGCTGTGCGGGTTCCAGTGCTGCCTGAACTAGCCCACCCCCACCCCCACTGCCACTTGTCCAGCCCCCACCCCACCCCCACCCCCACCAAACCAGCCACCTGCCCTACGAGGCTGATGGTAGCCTCCATAATGCCCATAGTTCTGGTAATGCTGATTGCCTCTGTTACCAAACATATAGCCAAGTAAACCACCAGCAGCTGCACCCGACCAGAATCCACCTAAACCGCCACCTCCTGCTGCTGCCCCTCCAGCATTGGCTCCACGGTTCCTGCAGGATGCATTCCCACCTGGGTGGTTACCATCTGGGTAATTACCATGCTGAGTGTTACCACCCTGTCCAAACCATCCATAGCCAGGACCACCAGCACCACCATCTCCACCTGTTGGATAATCATCTGACATGGGGCTATAAGCGTCCTGTCCTGCACGACGTGAAGATCCACAACACGTCTTGTAGAAGGCCCAAATCATCAAGGCAGCAGCAACAAACACAATTATATCTGACAAAGTGCTTGCTATTGAAAGTTTGTCACTTTTGTAAGTTTGATAAGAATTTCCATAGCCAGAAAAACCTGAATGACTATGGCCAGAGCTATCACTGCCATAATAGCTGTGACCCTTTTGCTGATTGAGGCCTTCCTTGGTGTAGTCCAAACTGTAACGCAATCCACAGGAACCTCGTAGGACATAAGGATCATCTCGATGGTCGTAACCTTCACAGGAGACATCTATCTCACCAAACCTAAGAGGAAAAGTAAATCTATGATACATATGTTGCTACATTTTATTTATTTCTTATGATCCTAAATGTAAAAATTTTCAAATTTTCTTCATTTTGAGAACTGTCTACCCCAAGTCATTACAGTATTAATGTTGGTGGATCCTTAAACCAATTTAATAATTTCAAAATCACTTTTTCTTAATTATCAGAAAGTAACTAGTAACTAGACTTAAAAGCTTTTATGGTATATGTCACTGAAGGTTTACCATGTGAAATAACATAACGGATTATATCAGTCAACACCTGGTACTTTTGGAGGACAGGGACCAAAAACACCTGCAGATAGCTAAAATCTGTGAATACTTGACAGCCCCTTCTAAAAATGCTTATGACTGGCTACTTTGATAGTTCAAAAACCAAAGACATGTGCTAAACACATTTACAACTCCTTATTTTAATAGTTCAGACACCAAATGTAGACCTTAAACTATCATCCTATACAGAATATACCTTACACTATCATCTAAAGCAGTTTAATAGCATTTCAAAGTCATCTTATAACATTATCCTTGAAAATATATGGCTTACAGCTAAGTGTGTAAACTATTCAAGCTACCCGTAGTTTCAAGTACACTACATCCATTTTCTCTCATACAGTATTGAAGCATAGCATATACAGTACCTTTACATTTAAAAGAATTACTTCCTTTTTAAATTTTGCATATATTTTGTTCTATAGAATTTTTAATTTCAATGTCTAGTAATAACAGTCATTTATCAACAGCATTTTTAATGAAATCAACAAGAAATCTATTAGTTTCATTATGGTCTTTTAAATATTCAAATGACAGGATATTCCTGGTGTAAAATTCATATCACTCCCAATCAGCGTTATATAAATGTTATATTGAGAGACATGGTCGGCAGGATTATTTTGTAATAATGAAATTGATATTGAGAAATGATCACTGGTATGCATGTCGTCAACTGTATTCCAATCCAATCTGTCTACTATGTTTGTTCTACTACAGTTAAGTTGATTGAGGAAAATGTTCCGTATGTTTTTGAAAAATATTTGCTGATTTTGTTATCATTTATACAGCACATGTCATTTGAATCTATGAATTCTTCTATTTTGCTTCCTGCTCTATTTGAGTCTGTACAATTACAGTCTCATATTGGGTTGTGAGCATTAATATTACCTACCATTAATGTAGATTCCTTGGCATTATTAAATAATTCTTCAAGTTTGTCAATGTCGTAATTTTTATTAGGTTGGTTGTATAAATTATAAATTACATAATTATCATTTTTTATTCGGATTTTAATACCTGATATTTGCAATTCAGTAAAATTTACAGGTACTTTGTTGTAAAATACTTTGTTCTGTACATATATGGCTGTACCTAAACTTCCTTCTTCCCCTTGTGATGTTGATGCTAAGGTATATTTACCTCTTGTTGATATTGTTTTGTTGACATGTTGTAAACATAATGTAATGATGGAAATCCTTCTTTTGAATCAATGACAATACCCTTTATAATTGGTGGATTGGAAAAACGAATTGGTTTTCATCTTATCAAGATGTTGAATTAACCACTCAAAATTGAGATTGTCTATGATCGGGTGTGCATACGTAAGTGTGTATGTTCAACTAAGTGCTTAGTTGCATAAGCTCAAATCGCACTGTTCAAGACGTGTACGATGACTTGAGAGGGGAAAAGAATGTAGTTCCCCTTATTTAATTTGAAATACCATATTTCTCCTTTGTAAAAGGTATGCACTTATCGTAGTTTATATTGTACATGTTGCCATAATACTTAATAGTGTTCTTTTGTATTTTTACCTTGATGTAACAGCAAATTACCAAGAGTTCTTATGGTAATGTTACATAAGTTGCACCATGATGAGCTTGCATGTGGTTACAATGCCACCAACCGTAGGCTAAGATGTGTGATTTTCTTCCATAATTTTATGAACATGTCAATTCTTGAGTTAAATTCCATCTGTTATGCATGTAAAACCAGGCTAACTGTGTAATGTAACAGTTAAGTTAGACATGAGTACAGTATAGCCTAGGCTAAGGACTGCATGGCACAAGACTGCTGTCCTAAATGAACTTTTCCTAAATGAACCAGTTTAAGAACCAGTATACAGTAGGAATAAGTATAGGAACAAGTATAAGAACACTAGGGAACCAGTTTAAGAAAAATTAGGAATAAGTCACCATGCGTGTCCCTCAACCCTAACTACAAAAATGAAGACTTGTCCGTCAACGACGTCAAGTACCAGTTCAAGCTAAGCGTAGGCCTGGGTTTATTAACCTAGGCCGGTGTATCACACTTGTATTATCCTATGCCCAGGACTGAACTGTTATGTGTAGGCTAATCTGAGATAATTGTCCTAAAATGAATGGTAGCATCCAAATGTAAGTCAGGACAATTGACATACCAAGCCACAAGTAATACAACAATTATTATTAAACAAATATTACAATAATATCACTGGTTCATATTCTTTTAATAATCATTGTATTTCTCCTAGGTGTAATCTGGTCTGTGGACCATTTACATTCCATTGTATAATATAACTATTGAAAATATTTTTTTACAGCAGTCAAGTTTTACTCTTTTTTTGTATTTTTTTCTAATAATTTACTCAAGACATTCATTTGTTTTTCTTTATAATATACTAAGTGCTCAATGCACAGGCAACCTTTTTCATGGATGCTCATATCAGTTGTTTCTTTTTTTCTTAATTCATAAAATTTCTTACAATGTCTGTTAAACCATCTTTTGTTAAATTTTTATTATTGCACAATTCAACAAAACAATCATCACATCCACATGTGTTTTTTATGTACATTTCTTGTTTCATTAGCTCTTGTACCGTTATTGGTGATGGATTAATCTCTTCTCCCTTGACCTAATCATTGTTTTCTGGGCTCGACCTGTGTCACCCAGTGAAATGGTTCCAATAGCACTCATTTCTATAGGTATAGCTATTGCTAAACCATACCAGAGAAAAAGCTATCCATAATGCCGGGGTTACTACCCCCGGATCGCTCACCATAACGGTGTCGGTATGCACTAGGGGTGAGTGGACTCCACTATCACAGGTCTTCGTCCAATAGACCTCTCTATTCTCAAAGTCCCAAATTTGGGTGTGCCGTGCCTAGGATTGCCTCCCCTCACCACTGGCGATATCAACGCGACGCCACTCATTCAATTTTACTTTAACCTCGAGAACATGAAATTTTGTTTTTGTGATTGTGTTCCGTGACTGGCAGCTCATCATGTCTTCCACCGAGAGTTTCCCACTATCTAAGTTGAGTAATAATTCTGGTTGGTTTGTTTAACGCAAGAGGCATCGTATTTTTGATTTGTACGTAAATATTGTTTACCAGTGTAAACAATTCTGCGTCACAGCCGAGCGTGGGCTGTATGTTTGCCTCTTTCCCGTTTTCGACCTTCAATCTCAATTTATCTGATAAATGAACGAATTCTCCTAGTTTTTATCTATACTCCATTTAGTTTGGAGCTTAATTGGAGAATTTACCAGGTCGCTGGTTGGAGATGAGGAATCGGGTATCACGAGAGCATTAGGCTCCCCATTTTCTGACAATAGAATTTGAGCCTTTTATCGGTCTCTTTCCTCCACCAGCGAACTGGTTCCTTCTCGTTGGTGTAAATTATTTGATCATGATGATAGCTGTTTTGTACAAGGAAGGACGACATCTATTCCTGGATTATTTTATGCATGTGATTCGGCGTCAGGGAGGCCATTTTGGGTACCTTACGTTACCAAAATAACCCATATTTCCTGGACCTTCCCTGCCGTCGGGTCAACTATGTATTTATATTATGTATTTATATATGTTTAATCCTAGGCTACCGCACATCACGAGTGGTTATCTCTTATATTTTGGTTGTTCATATGCTAGGTAGTTTTATTTCTAAGGTAGTTAACTAGCCTAACCTACCAAGACTAGGCATGACAGTGCTCTTACACGATGTTCAGGCTACCTAGCCCTCCCGACCAGGCCATCAAGTTTTGGAAGGTGAGGTTAGGCTAGTAAGCGAGTCCCTTTAGCGAGGGGGATCCTCACTTCTTATTTTACCACCTGACCAGCTGTCTCAGTTTTGGGGAGTGGCTGAGCTGAGATGTAGGTCCTCTCTCCCCACACCAGTGGCGTGTCTGGCCTTCTTGACCAGACCAAAGCTTGGTTTGGAGGGCAGGCTAGGGGATCAGTGCTCCATATTCACCGTGTATGGAGCTAATCAATCTTTTACCTTAATGATTAGATTTTAGTGGCGTTGCCTGGCGTTGTCCTCGTAAGAGAAGCCGTTAAGCTTGCGTTCGGCACTCCCATAAGGTGGTTATAGTTGGCGTCCGGAGGGTGCTACCCACCTGACCGGTCGCTATTCGCCGGGTTTCCGCCACTCACTACCTTTCCCATACGGGCGGTGTTTCGTTAGCTCGCTTCTAATTGCTTTAGTAGTTGTGCTTCGGCGTGAACGATATCCGTCAGTGCATAATAACAGTTAGGGTATGTTAGAATTTACTTCTCCGCCGGACTAGTCTGATTTTTCGTTGTTTTTGTCCATTTAACCACTCCGGTGGATATGAGTCACGGTTGTTGGCGGTTTCCATTATATGATTTCCGCCCTGGGCGTTTGAGAAGGGGCTATATGCGACCCCCCTACTCCGCCACTGTTACGCCGTCCCCATATTATGAGACACAATGAGATTTCAGTGACTATTCACGGCGGAGTGTCATAGTACCTGCGCATAACATCTATATAATGAATTGTATTCCAGTAGTTTAAGCGATGTTTTAGAATTTGCTGCGGAATCAGTTTCGGCGAGGTTTTGCTTGTTGATTCACATGTATCATCACCCATAAGCTAAGTTAATGTAATCTCTGGCCACGGGCCTAGTCCGGCGAGTTTGCCTTAATGATACTCATGTACCATCATTTCACTTACAGATGGTACGTTGTCAGGAGCCAGGGTGCTCGGCCGTTCTCCAGCAATCGATGCGGACACGAAGTGTACGCTTCGCCTCAACTGTGCAGTGCATGTTGGGGACCTGACGTTCCCAGCACCGGACGGCTGTGAAATTTGTTACGCTCTGAACTGGCGTCGATGAGTCAGTAAGTGATGAGAGTCTGCTAACCTTTAGTCCCCTTTGATATTGATGCCTCATATAGAAACATACGAAAATTTGGGAGAATATTTTCAGTAAGTCCTACCTTTTCTTCCAGTCTAACCCAGCAACCCGTGCCTCTTCGCTGTCGACCCTGAAGACCTGGGTGGCGGTTCCAGGGAGGAATGTTGCGTCGGCCCCTATATTGCTCGGAGGAGATCTGTAATCTCCTCTATCCTGGTTCTCGGATCTCCGCCCTTACCGAGGGAGTTGGCGCCCCACTCATTGAGAAGATCAGACAAGAGGCACAGCCCTCCCAAGGCAGGCAGTGTGCGGAGGTGGCGGAAGGGTGGCGGCTATTAACATCCACCTGGAGCCCATGGCGTGGATGACCAACAGGTAGAAGGTAGGGTGGTAAGTGAGGCAGAGCGGGGTTAGTTTAGATAAGAACTTTATTTAATTCACCTTCTTCTTCTTCCTCTTCCTTCCAGGGTTTCCAAAACCAGCCCAACCTTGAGGACAGATCTCGGTCTGTGCAGGTGAAATTCCTAAAGAAAGGACTTACCAAAGTCCTCTAGACCTCAAAGGTCTAATCCGCCAGCTCCCTCTAGGTCGTCTCTGGCTCCCAAACCGGTGGCGTCCTCAAGTAAGGCTACTCCCTCTTCTAAGGGGTCGAGGTCCAGAGATTCAAAGGCTAAGTCTCCATAGCCTAGCTTTGACTCTGAGGCCTTTGTCGATCAGCTGATGCAGAAAATCGACTCCAAGGTAGAAGCTAGGCTAAACGTTCTCTCAACTCACCTGGTCACAAGCTTACAGTCCTCAGTCAATGCGATGTTGGCACAAAGGTGCAGGCAGGAAAGCTTGCTCTCCCGGTTCATCCGATCCGAACGCTGCTCCATCCGTTGTCTGGATGCCTCCAAACTGGCCCCCTTTGATAAGGGAAACCTGTGGCTGGCCCTGCATGCTCCTATACCATTAGCACACCTGACCATTGAGGGTTTGGGCACTAAATCGTCTGGAGGAACTGGAGTTCTTTCCAGCCGACCTAGTGCCTTCTATCCAGGTTGCCAGGTTGAAAAGAAGCCTGAATTAGGTCTGATAAGGTCCTAAAGAGTGATCATCTTCCCAAGGGACCAAGCTCAATCCACCCTGATCTGCTCTCACAGATTGGGTCTTGAGAACAGCTTACCCCCTTCAAGGGAAGTTTCTGATGTTCTCTGCAGGTGGCATACATCCCTACCCCTGCACTACTAAGATTACAGAGTTGACTCTTCAGGCGGGGATAGATGGCAAGCCCATGCCTCAACTGGAGACAGATTCTACTTCCTTCTCTTCCCGGTCCAGTGTTGGTTGGGAGCTCCGCCAGCCTTTACGGTGAAGCTTCGATTCAGTGTTACTCCACCTGGCTAATAAACAACTTCCCAGAATTCGGAGGCTCTGTTCAGCCCGGGTGAGGCCAAGTGCAGGTTGAGTCGCTCCCTGCACTCCCGTCACCATCTCAAGTGCGGTATTGGTTTATAATGGCAGAACCTCTGTTCCGGGTCCTCACGAAGTGCGTTATTGGCTTCCTTTGGCTCCCGGACCTTTACGACATTGTGGTAGCGAGACAGAACTGCAGGAAACACATCTTAGCAGGAGGCCGCTCCAGGCATGAGCCCAATAGACTTATGAAGAGTTCTATCTGGGGACCTAACCTCTTTCCAGAGGACGAGGTCAATAATGTCATGGCGGAGGCAACTAGAGCGAACCAGAGTCTCCGCTCTCGTTGGGGCCTTCCTTTCAAGAAGAAGTTCTCTGAGACCTCCGGACCTCAACCTAAAGAAAGGAAAAGGTTCAGGAGATTCCAGGGCTTTAGAAACCTCAGGCTCAAACAGTGCTTCAGGCGGTACCGGTCTTACAGATCGACCAGCTACATCTAAGTGCAACCTCAGCAGCAGTTACGTGCTGTGCGGCCGGCTCAACAAGCTTCTGCTCCGCCAGCCGTGGCGTCCCCAGCACCAGCGCCTCATTTGAAAGCCAGGGGCGTTTGAGGCTACAATAGGCATGCGAGGGGAAGCAGGGCTAGGCGCCTACAGAGAGTGAGCAGCAGTCAGAACCTCTCTCCAAGTGGAAGAAGGCCATTGGTATCAGAAGTAAGGCCTCTCCCATTCAAATGACACCTCCAGGTAGGCGGAGTTATATCTCTTCGAGGACCATTGGACCTTCAGCCGTGGGCCCACAGCATAATCTCCAATAGGTCTGGGATGGAGTTGGAGCAAGGGGCCTCTGCACCAGTCAGGTCCCATCAACTTCATCAAAGACTTACTGGACTTTGCAAGAAATTCTACAAAAGAGGCAATAAAAAGTCAGACGCCTTGAGAATTTCAAGGCCGTCTGTTCAGTGTCGAAGAAAGACTGGGGCAAACAAAGTAATTCTGGACCTGTCTCGTTTCCAACCCCATTATCCACTGCAACAAGTTTTAGCATGCTTAGAATCTGAGTGCAGGACCCTACTTTTGATGAGACCGTCACCCACCTCTATAGATCTTACAGACACATATTATGTATTTCGGTTGCGAAACCTCCCCTTACCTAGAGGTTCCAGACTAGGAAAACAAGCATACTTGTTCAAGTCATGCCATTCGGGTAACACCTTTAGAATCTTTACCAAACTGGCGAGACAGTAGTCCAGGAGCTACGGACCCAAGGTTATGCTGACACGCATACCTGGAGCGTTGGATGAACCCCCCCGGAGCATCAACGTCAAGGAATGTCGAAGAGCAACTTACATAGTAATCAACTTCTTGGAATACCTGGGTTTCCAAATAAACAGAAAGAAATCCCGTCTAGTTCTGGCGACTCAGTTTCAGTGGTTGGGAATCCAGTGGGACCTTAACACACACACTGTCACTTCCGCCAGCAAAAAGGAAAGAAATAGCCAAAGCAACCAGTGATTTCCTCAAAAACAAAGGCCTCTCGTGTGCAGGAGGATTCTAGGCTCTCTTCAGTTAGCTTCAGTAACAGACTTGCTGCTTCAAAAAGCCAGAAACTGAAGAGGATATAAACAGGGTATGGCGGAAGCAGGCCAACAGCAGAAGCAGAACAAGCTGTCTCTCTGATTCATAGATATTGAGGAAGAGGCTTCGACCATGGTCGACAGTCAGAAGTTTGTCAAGGTCAGTGCCTCTCCAATTTCCCCCTCCATCTAGTGATCCATCACGGATGCCTCCCTAGGCGGATGGGAAGATATTCCCAACACAAGAAAGTTCAGGAACATGGTCGACAGTATTCGCCAGTTCCATATCAGTCTAGAGCAATGGCAGTATTTCTAACATTAAAGCTGTGTCAGCCAGACAGATTCACATCAGACTGGTGTTGGACAGTGCAGTAGTGGTGCATTGCCTGAGCAAGGGAGGCTCCAAGTCCGAAGACATATCAATCAAGTAATGATCGCCAATTTTCTCTCTGGCAAGAAACATCTTTGGCTGTCGGCCACCCACCTGGCAGGTGTTCGAATGTCATTGCAGATTCACTGTCAGGACAACCCGGCACAATTGGAATGGTCCTTGGACAGGAAGTCGTTCGAGTGGATTTGCCTTCAGGTACCGGGTCTCCAGGTAGACCTGTTTGCCACAGAGAGCAACCACAAGCTTCCGTGTTACGTTGCTCCCAATCTGGATCCTCTAGCTCATTCCACAGATGCAATGTCAATCGACTGGAACAGATGGCAAAGGATCTATCTGTTTCCACCAATAAATTTGTTGATGAAAGTTTTACACAAACTCAGACCATTCAAAGGTCAAGTAGCACTAGTGGCATAACTGGCCGAAAGAGCAGTTGGTTTCCTTTACTACTAGAGTTAAAGCTCACGCACAAACATATCCCCAACCCAAGGTTGACACAAGTAGTGCAAACTCGGACTGTGCTTCCTCAAGAATTCTGAATGCTATCTTTATGGACTTCATGAAGTTTGCAGCACAGAAGAGCTAACATTGACCCTCTTAATACATTGTTGTAGAATCAGATAAGAGTCTGCTCTCAGACAGTATGACTCAGCAGTTAAAAAGTTAGCATTGTTTCTGAGAGAATCTGAAGCTCATGAAATGACCATGAACCTAGCGATCTCTTTCTTTAGATCACTATTCGAGAAAGGATTGGCCACTAGTACTATTACTACAACAAAATCTGCTTTAAGAAAATTATTTTTACATGGCTTTAATATTAACCTTACAGACTCTTATTTTTCATCAATTCCTAAAGCATGTACTCGTCTTAGACCAACAACCCGTCCACACACGGTTTCCTGGTACTTAAATGGCGTACTTAAATTGGCATCGAACATGATAACAATTTATGTTCATGCCTAGTCTGTTAAGGAACGTTATTCTAAATGAAATTACAACCTCAGGAGCTAGAATTTCTGAACTGTCTGCTTTCTTTCTAGAGTATCATGTTGATTTTCCTCCCGCCAGGTGAAGAGTTCTGTTGTCTCCGGACCTCAGTTTTCCTAGCAAGGAATGAGGTCTAAGATAGATGGTCTCCTTGGAGATTATTCCCCTTCCACAGGATCTGTCTTTATTGCCCAGTCATTACTTTAAGAGCTTATTTAAAGAGAACTTCTAAGAGAACTGCAGGCCCTCTTTTTGTTAGGGAAAATGGAGGTAATATTTCCCTAAAGGCCATCAGGCAACAAATTCTTTATTTTATAAAACAGGCAAACCCGGAGTCAGTACCTCGGGTACATGATATTCGAGTGGTGGCCACCTCAGCTAACTATTTCCATAATATGAATTTTGATGACCTTAAAAAATACCCAGGCTGGAAATCATAACAGTATTTAAACGCCACTATCTTAAATTACAGAGGCTCTTAAATATTCCACAGTAGCTGCAGAGTATTGTTCCTCCTGGTCCAACTCAGATTAGTTTATATATTTGTCCTTTGGTTTGTAATCCTCGTTTATCTATTGGTATATTCTCTCAAGCCTACCTGCCATGCTTGCCTGCTTCTAGCCTTAGGTCAGGTCTGGCTTCACAACCTGACTCCACTACGCGTACCGCCCAGATACCTGCTTTATTCATATCTTATTGTATAAGTGTGTTGGTTTGGTTAATTTTATAATTTTAGACTGTGTGCCTCATAGTTTTGAAATTATTTGTTGATCTTATAACTTGAGAGTATTAAATCACAGTAAAGTTTTCTCTTAGCTTTATTTAGCTCCATTAAAGTAATCTTTGAGGCGTACCACCAAGCTTTTGTATGGCTGATTCTCTGTTACGATTTCACTGGGTGACACAGGTCGAGCCCAGAAAAGGGATTTTGACAAAGGAAAAATCTATTTCTGAGAAGACCTGTGTCTGTGGCATCCCCTGCACTTCTTTCCCACCTGGGTGGTACACCAGAAGCTTGGTGGGTGCTAATATCGGGACCAGCGTGGCGGTCGTGACGCCTAGTGGGTGTGAGGAGGCAATCCTTAGTGCGGCACATCAAATTTGGGACTTTGAGAATAGAGGTCTATTGAATGAAGACCTGTGATAGTGGTCTCACCCCTAGTGCATACCGACACCGTTATGGTGAAGCGATCCGAGGGTAGTAACGGCATTATGGATAACTTTTTTCTCTGGTATATTAGCAATAGTTATACTTATAAAAATGAGTGCTACTGGAACCATTTCACTGGGTGACACAGGTCTTCCCCAGAAATAGATTTTTCCTTTGTCAAAATCCCTTATATATGGTATGTTTCTCTTCCTCTTCTTCAGTGTTTTGGATATCTGCATCCTTAGGTTTATTATTTTAGGAGATAAAGGTATATTCTCAGTTAGTTTTTTGTTCTTTCTTCATATCCTTTGTCTTTGGTTTAGCAGAAGTTGCTCTAACAATAGTTGGTTTTTTCGTTTTGGGTGGTGTTCTCTTCAAAGGCCTTTTTTCATCTTTTATTTCCACTCCATCACGACTTTCCTGTTACTTCTGTAGTAGTATCCTCATCCTGTGCTATTTGCATTAACATTTCCAATGAGTTTGATAAAATGTTACCCATATCCTTTGTGCCTGTTTCTTGATTCTTTACCATTTTAGTTTTTTCTGTAAGGCATTATTTTCTTCTTGAGTTTTATTTTCCTGCATTTTGTTACTTCTTTCTGTATGTATTTTTGTTTCATTATCAGTTCTTGTTATCGAGGCATATGTGAGTTCCTTAGCAGGATCTTGAATTCCCCTCACTTTCAATTCTAATTTCGCCTCTGTAATAGACATCCCTGTTCTTTCTTGTAGTATTTTCAATTCTGTATTGTATATGTAATACATGCATTCTTTGGATCTTGCATGGTGATTCTGCCCACAGTTTATACATTTTGGTTCGCTGCAATTCCACTGTGTGACATGTTCTTCAGCTCCACAATACGCACATACAGTACATGTTTGCTTCAACAATCATTTTTGCATGGCCATATTTACTACAGTTTTGACACTGTAGTGGCTTTGAGACATAGGGCCTTATTTCTCTGTTTTGACATAAAACTTTTATTTTTTGGGGTAGATCTTGACCCTCAAATTTTATTTTTGATCTTTAACATTTGCTTATTTTTATGTTTACTTGGTATATTATATACCTCACAACCTTGGACTCTGGGACATCTTTTTTTAAGGGAGTCCAAGAGAATATTCTTTTCCATTGGTTCGTCACAGTTCTCAGGAAGCACAATGGTACCCTGAATGCTATTTATAGTGTCATGTTTTTTAATGCTTACATTTATATCTATTGTTGTTATAGACATATAGTCCTCAGACTGACTCTTTGTTGTAGCTTCCATAAGCCACGTCTTTTCTCTTATCTGTCTAATGACATTCTGCCGTTGAATGTCTGTTTAAAAGGTAGTTCTCTATCTTCAGGGCTGAAATTTTCCATTCTGTTTCTAAGGTTAGAAACCTTGACCAACTTCCACTCCCAAAGAGGGAGTTGAAGTGAGTCAAGGTTGGGTCAAGACGATATCAACGTCTTTTGGGTTTGTTTTGTGCTGGAGCATATAGTTCCAATGCAATTACATTAGGATTTTGTTTTGATTTCTTTTAAAGAAAGGTTGTCAGAGGAGGTTCCAGCGGTTGTCAACTGTGCCAAGCCGCTACCATCAAAGGGCACAGGGGTACTCGAATCCTTATAATGACTTGTCATACAGATTGAGGGGAAAAAAAAGTAAACCTGAAAACCTTGACAAGACATCAGCCTTTCATGAAGTCTACACCTCCACCAATGGCACCAGTGAGAACCGACTCCCAAATGTCCACGCCCTACCCTACCCCACAGGGGGATAGCATAACATGATTAGAGTGGCCCAAGTGTTAGCAAAACCCACTTGGTAGGACTGAGAGTATTACAAGAATACAATCGTCCCCACCTTAATCACATCATGGGCAAACCGGATAGAATGACGAAAGTCCTCTCCCAAGAACCAGATCCCCCTGGAATCTGTGGTCCAGCCCAAATACATAGTTCCTCCTTTGAGATATCAATCTGATATCTCTTAGGTCCGAACATCATCGGGTGGTTGATGATCCTACCACAGTTCCCACTATTTAGCCTCGGATATAAACCCAATCCCAGCTGTGATATCTTTTCCTATTTATCAGGTCCAATAAATCTTACAAAAAGTGGAAAATTCCACAAAATTAGTCCAAACAAATATATAATCTATGAGACTCTTGAACTCAAACCCAGGAACAAATTCCTGGGGTTCAAGAGCCCCCTCACCATGTCAAGGTGGTCCCACACAGAGGGGGTTGTTTGTGAAGGAATAATTCTCTCTCTGAGCGAATGGCAAGAGTCGTAGAGCAAGGAATGTTCACTCTAATGAGGTGAGAAAACCTGTTTAGGTACGCATCCAGTGACAACGATAAAATCAGTTTGTTAAAACTCAAGGTTTTTTCCCAGGTTACAAGAAGTGGTTGGGTTTGCAAAACAACTAAGATAAGTCGTGGGTTTGCATTATACCAGTATATACTGTATAAGCAAAACAACAACTAAACTCACACAACACAATGACTCGCAAACCAAAAACAAAAGGCTGTGATGAGTCATGGGTATGAATAATAAAAAAAGCAAATCACAACTACTATCATGAAAACACAGGTATACACAATTATACATAAGTATCCACAATATATCACAGTTATTTCAAGAAAAAACAAAGGGTAGTCAAATGGCAGTCGGGCAGAGGTGATACACGTATCTCTGCTGGCGGCCGAAAGTGAAGTAAATAAGTACCGACATGGTGGGCAGGACTCCCACCCTACCATCAATAGCTAACTACCCTAACCAGCTTGTTTAAAAGTTAAACGGCCATTTCCAGCTCGTGCTCCAAGTAATTACCATGCGTAAAGACCGAAGGTTTGTATCTGGGTAGGAATGGTTGTCAAAGCCAATAACATGGTACTGCCTCATTTAAAAACAAAATAAAATGGGGAGAGTTATAATTAAAGTAGAAATTTATTGACACTGCTTTGGGGTTCTTGATGCTGAAAAGGGTAATGGTCAAGGATTAAAATAATCAGTCTGATGTACTATTAAATAAAGTACAAGTTAAAGACATTTAAAACTGTAAAAAACAAGGGAATTCAGTGTCAATTTACATATTGTTGTAAAAGTATGAAAGAGAACAGAAGTCAAGTAACACTGTATCGAATTAAAAAGCTCTGCACCTCACATGAATAATGTAGTCTGAGCGCTCAGTAACCAGGAACCAAACCTTCTCTGGTAGTCCGTACACGTTTACCTGTGTCTCTTACTAGTACTTAATTATTTATGTTGCTATACCACCAGTACATCTGTAGTAATTCAAAAGGATTTATAAATTTTTTAGTTATTTTTGCATATTTTGTGTCTCATCCCATGTGTTGCATACAGACAAGTACAGTACTTTGGCTGGATGAATTCAATGTATTTGTGCATACTCGAATAGGATGGAATTAGACCAATCAGCAGCCAATATCATCAGCATTGCCATGACAAAATGTTCATTAGAAACATATTTCGAGGACAGATCAACAAACTCAGTTAACAATATTTTCAAACATTGTGACTCGTACAAGGCTCCATTTAAATTATACATAAGTTCAGCCCTACTAATATTTCATGAAGACTGAAAAACTAACGAACATCAAGCAATCTCAAAATAACATACAAACTACAAACTATACCTGAAAGCATTATCCATATCACTCTTGCACTCCCACTGCACATCAATTCCATCATATCCTCGATTATAACACTGCACAACACGGGGTCGGAAAGCATCACATGGTGCTGTGCCTCCTGAAACACATTCTAACTGAGGTACAGGAGAAGAACGGCGTCCTGAAAAACAGAGAGTCAAATTGTAATAAGAAGTATATATTTAGATACATCTACACAGAGACAGGTGCTGCTTTCTAAGTGGTTATTTGCGACTCAGAATACAACACTGTAGGCTACATAAATGAAATGTCATTACTGATACAGTAATTACATCAACATATACAAGGTGATAAAAGGCAATCAACATACAACAGTATCTTATAGTTTGGAAGATAAATTAATATGCTTTTAAAATCAAAGTACCGTATTAATCTCAGAACCCCTATGGGTATGGAAATGGATATTTTATTTCAAGCCGACGTGATAAAAATAATGACTGGAAAGTTTACAGATAACTTGTTTTTGCTACAAAGAACTAAAACAGTACTTTTGCCAGTATTATATGTAGTATGATATATTAATTACAGTATATTCTGACCTTGTTAAGACAGAAAAAGAAGAAAATAATAAAAGGTTAAGAGTAAGCAGAGTTTAATTAAGGGTTGTCCACATCGTTCTGGCGCTATCTGGTGCTCGGCTACCAGTCGGGGCTAGGCTACAACCGGGTGCACAGCCACTACAGTAAACCCCCCGTATTTGTGGTCTCACTATTCGCAGACTCACATATTCGCGGATTTCTCTGTGGAACGTATCTACCCATTATTCGCGGATAATTCGCCCATTCGCAGTATTTTTCACTAAGAAATATTCACAAATTATTGTATTTTCATATTTTCATGACTAAATGCACTATTTGTGATAAAACTATTAAAATACTCAAGTATAAGCATTTTTAAAAGTTTTTTTGTGTTTAAACTATCAAAATATGCAGTTGTAAGTGTTTTTAGAGGGGTTTTAAGTATTTGCGGATTTTTGCTATTCGCGGGGGGGGGGGGGTTACCCCACGAATATGGGGGGTTTACTGTATAGGGCACTCTGTCACTACTGGGCGCTCAGCCACCAGTAGGCGCTTGGCAACAAACGGGTGCTCAGTGCCAAGCAGGTGCTCAGCACCTAACGGGTGCTTGCTCCCAATAAAATAGTGACCAGCAGAAGAGCGTGGGTGCTCTCGGAAGAGGCATACTTAGCCGAATGAGATGCATACTTAGAAGACACAGATGATATTCCAGGCATCACTGAATGGCGATCCGAATGGGAAAAGCGCTCGGGGCTGTCCCAAGCACTGCACGGTGGCTGGGGGCTACAGAAAGGCTCTCTAAGCCTCTTGCTAGGTAGCGGTGGGGACTGATCCCTGAACGATGAGCGGACCCCACCGACCTCCCTTGGGCCTCCTCCCAGGGTTGGGGGAGTATGGCAGTGACCTTCGCCTAGGAGAGTCAGTGGGATGGGAAGCCACCTCCTCCACCATCACTTCACTTGCACTAGCACTTTTCTCACTGAACTTATCCATGAGGAAACGCATGCTGTAGATTCCTCAATTTGGGCCACAGAACTTGCAAGCAGACATAACTTTTGATCAAACCTTTGCTCGAGGCTGGTGTAGTGATCCAGATCGGAGGTGCAGAAGCCAGGAGACGGAGTAGCTGGAATCAGAGGAGGACTGGAAATGGGACAAATTAATTTAGCAGAAGAGACAACAGGATTAGAACCCTGGCTAGCTACAGATTTTACTTCGGTTCTAGAAGCCGCTCTCCTCTCACGGTGTCCCTCTAATTTAGAAAGGTGAGAAGCTAAAGTTTTCCATTTTTTCCCATCCCACTCTTTACACTCCTTGCACGTCAGTTCAACAGAACATACCTGTCCCTCCCCTACGTGCAGTGTACAAGGTATGCGAGTCATAGGAAGCTTTAGTCAATCGAGTATTGCAGCCTTTGCTGCAATACCGAAAACTAGAAGAGCTGGAGTCTGACATGGCCACTAGCAGTAAAGTAAAAAATCAGTAAGTCTGCAAGAGAACTAGTCACAATGATGGTTTTAAGTGAAAAGCTATCTAAATGATCAAAGCCGAAGGCTACCAAGTCGAAAATACTTCACCAACAGGGAAGATCTCAACCAAAGAATTCAAATTCAGCTACGTATCTTAACACCATGTATGGTCTTAAGCCGGCAGAAACAAATTGAGCCCTTAGCCGAGTTGTTCCTCTCTTACCCCAAAAGTTGTCAGGGCTAGTCACTTACATAAACAAAAGAGTAGCACTACCATGAATTTTCAAAATTTAAGCTGCCATCAAGTAGAAACTCTTAGCTAAGTAATCACAGGGTAAGTTACTTATATAAAAAAAAAAATACATTCCCTTATGGAACCACAAAAACAAATACTTAATAAGCTTTCATCACAAAATTTCCTTATTTGTGGTGACACAGTAAGAATGTTCAAAATTATTAAGTATAATAATACTCTCCAAAGTGAAAAGAAAAGAGCTAAACAATCCAAGAAAACCAGTATTAAAAATAAACTACCTGTACAAGACAACAGACAAGCTTACCTGTGGTCATTTTGCTTGAATAAAGTGTTAAGACCTCAACATCCTTCAGGAGGACACTGTCACTGTTGTATCCCCATGCAGCCATTGTGCCCTTCAGCCCTCCCAGCACTAGGGCTATGGAAAAGAAGAAAGATTTTCTTCTTTCCCTCATTGTTCCTTGTTGGAATTCTGGAATAAGGCATACATACTTTCAATTAACAATTAAATTCTTCAATGAGATCAAATAAATACCTAATAGTAACCAAATGCTCCGTAGTGAAAATATATTTCATTAAAATATATAAGAACTATTCAAGTAACAAAGTAATCATTCTCACCCTAGTACAGTATTACAATAATTGACCCTTCAACAGACATGAGCATCAAGCATGGTGATAAAATAGAAACTTCTTGAACACCATCTAAACATGGAGGTCATAGGTTCATGGCATGATCAGATCAGCTGACTTTGTGGATTGTTTTATAGTATACAGTACAGTGTATGTAAACTAACATGCAATAGCTCATCTTAACTCAAAAACTACGGATTTACCACATAAAAATTTAGGTAATTCATTTAAACCACAGAAAAGTACACTAGAAAACCATTATTCAGCGCTGTTAGCTACCCTGGTACAGATATGAAAAAATCAAATTTTTAAAAGTACTTGAATTTTAGGTATGCAGTTCACAGTCTTTCATGATGGAGGACTCCTAAGCAAGAGCAGGAACAGTCATTGGAACCTGGTAACAAAGTGGTTAATTGAGATATGCAGGGGAGTAGGAGTAACCCACTCACCTAGCCCTTTTTCCTTAGAACAAAGTGGTTAATTGAGATATGCAGGGGAGTAGGAGTAACCCACTCACCTAGCCCTTTCTCCTTAGGCATCATAGATTGTGGGGTGGTTGGAGTGTAGACAGCTTTGGACTGTAAACCTAGTTACAATACCATATTTTAAAAGTATTTTGTATTTTTCATAGGTATACAAACCAGAACTATTTTATGCATAAGTATTCCTCACAGTGACCTGAAAACAGTCACTGACACTTAGTAATAAGGTGGTTAATTGGAAATAGGTAACTGAGTGGGAGAGGGGGAGTATCCCCATCACCTGCCATAAGCCAACACTTTCAGAATCAAGGCTGAGGAAGAATTATAATAAAAGGCTCTGATTAGTAAATTTTAAAAAAATGGAAAAAATAAGTAAATAATCTGCATTTTTCCTTGGAATACAAAGCTAAGCCTTTATAAACACGGACTGGTTACTCAAAGCCAAAATTTGGCCAAACCCTTACCAGCTACTATAATAAGACTACCTGTCTAATTTTAGAGTACTAAACATTTCCTGAATTGAAGGGAAGCAAAAGTGGGAACTGAGGTTGTAGGATCAAATCTAGGACGGGAGGAGGTATAAGGGAAGACACAGGAGAGCCATTAAGGAAGCAGGAAGGGAAGTAAAACGTACACCTCTGTCTGATTAACTGTTTCCTCAATATGACTCTCCTCTTCCTACATACAGTACTGTATAAGGAATAATAAATTCATCTGATCACTCCTTACTCTCTTCACACAAAATTGACATTCCTACAAATGGTACAAACAATGTGTCTATCTAACACCATCAAACACAGTTCATATCTAATTCTATTGAATACAATCTGTTGTTTTGTTCTTACTGTCAGTCAAAGACATCCTGAGCAAACAAAACATAAAATCACAAAGCCAAGAAAAAGTAGACTACAGCTACCAGTGAGTAACCAACAACTTTCCTACCCTACTGCAGGAAGAATTCTGACAAAAACTAAAACATTACAAATATACTTGGTGGAGAACAGGTGAACTAGACAGTCATCTGGGGTGAGCCAAGCAATCTTTTAATTTTGAATGTTGACCATGCCTGCTGACACGAAGATGTAGATATTTTAGGCAGAGGCAAGATTCATACAAAATAATTTGTGACTTGTTCCTATAAAATAATTTGTGACTTGTTCCTATGGAAATATACATAATCTAGCACCTTTTATATGATACTTACTCCTTGAGCAGACGGGTTCTCAGCAACTGACTGGAGTTAAGTCCACCAAGAAATTCCATGCTCCCAGTTGTGCATACAAGCAATGGATGTCACATCTACCATCCTTGTGTCACATCTGGTAAATGGGTTACCAGAGCTGCAGGACCCTGAGCTAGAGTAACCCTACAAAAAGGAGAGTAGGGTACTCATGTAAAGAAAATCTTTTGAGACTCCTGACATCCCATTAAGAGGATGACACTTCCAGAGTCTGCTAATTCTGCATACTACCAAGCAATGGGTTCAGATTAAGCTCTACCACAGCCACAACTTGTTATAAGATGGAGATGCATCTTACAAACTAATCTAAGACTGGAAGCTCAGAGTGTAAAGTTACCTGCATCTAGTCCAACTATAGCAGGTACTTTGGCCTTGATGCTGATCCTGAAGAGACAGATGGAAGAAGAGTCCAGTCACTCTACATCCACACCTCCAGATTTATACAAGCTAAAGTACTCAGATTAGATACTTTTCTGTCCAACATGCACTTGGGTACCTACACAGCCTGTAGAGCATTGACCACAGGTCCCAAGGGGAAGGTATCCAAGGATATGTGGGCAACATCCTTCAGGTTGATTGAGGTTTAGGTAGTCTGTCCACTTCAGATACCTACTGTACTCTCATTACCTGAAATAAGAAAAGTTCTTGAAAAAAGCAACATACAGCCCCAAATACCTGACTCTGTGTACTCTTGGATGAGTAGGGAGACTGACTTCTTCAGAGGAGTCATATGCATATTTGACCACCTTACAAAGCCAGAAAAACAGGTTGTTCCTAGACACCTTCTTCTTGCACTTCCCTGTACTAATGAAAGTTGCCTACATTCTCACCTCTGAGAGTGGATTCTTTGCAAAGAGTACCTCAGAGCACAATAGCATCTCATCTGGGTTGCCACCAACGCAACCTCTGAGGCAGGGATCAAGAAACTCTTGGATCTCTCAACTGGAACAGATGGGTTCTGAGTTTTTACAACAAACTCAGGCACAAAAGAAAATGAGGGCCCCAATCCCAAGTGCCGAATGAGACAAGACTGTCTATGTAACTCCCCTACATTTTTCACCAATGCCAAAGCTAGGAGAAAAACAGTTTTAAGAGTGGTCTCTGTTCGAAGCTCATGAAAGAAGCTTAATAAGGATCTGGAGAACAAATGTGACATCCCAGTTTGGAGGCCAAAGTTTCTGAGGACAAGAGAGTTCCAAGCTTTTCATTAGTAGTATGGATAACCCCAAGGAAGTGGAGAGATCCAACCCCTTCAGCTCCAAAACCAGCCACAAGGTTGAGTGATAGTCTTTTACTGCCGGAACTGAGGGAAGGTTGTCTCAACACAGGTACATGAGGAAGTCAGTGACTTGCTGGATAGATGCTCTAAACCGGAGAGATGCTCTTTCTACAGCACCAATCACAGATGGCCAACTTCCCTTGGTACACATTCACAAAGGAATGATTGAGATACTTAGACATTTCCCTTACAAACCTACCAGAAAAGCCACTCTCTTGCAGGGCCAGGGCTTGGAAGGGTCCTCGTTCTTGGCTAAAAATCCAAGGGTAAAGTAGCAAAGTGCATCTCCTTGTGAAAAAACCTACCCTTTATCGATGGCTTGGAACTTGCTAATGTGTTAACAGTAGCCAAGACCACACGGAAGATAGTCTTCCAAGTAAGGTTTCTCCGAAGAGGAACTAAGGGGTTCAAAAGAGGGACCTGTCAGCCACTTCAAAGTTACGTCCAGGTTCCAGGAAACCGGATCTTTCTTTCTTGCTTAGACATATCAAAGGACTGATGAGTTTATTAAGATCTGGGATTGACGCAAGATTCAGGACCCTTGTGTTTAAACACCATGCTAAACACAGCTCAATACCTCTTAATGGTGGAGGAAGAGAGATTCCTAGAGCTCCTCAGATAAAGAAGGAAATCCGCAATTTGGGTCACAGACGTCTCAGAAGAAGAGACGTTGAGTCTGAGACACCAGCTTCAGAAAATCATCCCTTAGTCAGGATGATGTGGCTATGAAATCCACGCCTGCATCTTGCAATAGCCTCTGCAGCATGTCTAGAAAAACTGTAAGCTCTGACCAGCTTCTGGACAGTCTGAAACCTGTCAGAGCAAGACTGGACAACCATTTGGTATCTCTTAAAGTGAGGTTTTCTGAGTGGACACGGTTTTTGGGGAAGGAGTCTCGGAAAGCCTACCCACAACCGTAGCAGATCCTGGAACCATTCTTTCATTAGTCCAGGAGCCAAGGGGTGTTTGTATGCATGAAAGGGTCAGAAAACTGCCTGCTTGATTTAGTTAGAGGGTCCACTAGGACACCTTTTTAGCAAGGTAGACATCCAGAAACCTGGCAGTTATCATGTTATTTAGGGTTTTCGTTGAATTTGATGAAACCAAAATAACTTTTTTTTATGCATTGGTTACATAAATTGCAATAACTCAGCAATGAAAAGGTCCACAGAGCTTGTTCACCTCTCAAAATAAGGCTTAAAGAATGGTCTATTCAATGAATACAAGAACAATCAGACTGGTCAATACCCAAGGTCACAAAAGGTCAAAGTATGACCTTTTCTGTTGAGAAGCTTTCCATGACTTCATATTTAAATATTTGTGAAAAATAGGCGAATAGACTGAACATTTAATGCTTTTACATTCTGGTTAGGTGCACCATAGGCAAGTTTTTGAAATTAGCTGGAAAACTTGTTTACTTATTTTAACCCCAATGTAGCAATCAATAAAAGGAATATACAGTATACTGGATCACCATACAGGCAGTCCCCAGTTGTCTTAGGGCTTGGTTATCTGGGATCTGGTTGTTTGGGGCTTGTCTAGTGAAAAAAATCAGTGATTTTCGGCGCCAAAACATACCTAACAGAGTTGCCGATATCCGAAAATCACTGAAAGTGCTGAAAATTGCTGATTTTCAGTTATCAGTGATTTTTGCTTATCATCATGCCGTGAAAGGAACCCCCCCAACCCCCCGCCGATAACTGGGGACTGCCTGTACTGAGGCATAAGAGATATATGCCATAATTTTTATTCTTGGGGATGGCAATAAGGATGCAAAAAATTAATCAATCCAGTGTATTCAATGTTTTCTGTTCATGTACTGTTCACTTAAAATTTTGGGAAACCTATTTTTTTTTTTTTTTCAGTGAAGAATGTCTGACTATGGCACACCAAAGAAAAAATTAAGGGCATCACAGTCACCATCCTCAAGTGGTTCTTGCAATCCAAAGTAATGTACAATCTGCCTAAAATCTGATGATAAAAGTGAAACTATTAGCACAGAGAATGCCAGGATACATATCACTGAAGCAGCGGAATTGAGAAGGGAAGTAGTTTTTAAAAGACTGAAGCAAGTGGACACAGGCAGTCCCTGGTTATCGGCAGGGGTTCTGATCTGACGGTGTGACGATAACCGAAAATCGCAGATATATAACCGAAAATTGCTGATTTTCAGTTATCGGTGGCTCTGTTAGGTATGTATCGGCACCAATAAGTGGAAATCGGCAATTTTCAGTGCAGAAAATCGCCAATTTTCATCGCTGGACAAGCCCTGTAAAACTGGACTGCCGATAACAAGCCCGCCGATAACCGGGGATTGCCTGTCCCATGTTGCTAACAAATGTTATAAACAGTATACCCTCGTGAAAACACTGGATAGACTCATTCAGTTAAGCAAAGTCTCCACAGATATTGATGCTTATTCCCCAGGGAATAGCTCAGCCTCTGTTCAACTGCCAGTACACATTCTATGGTGGATTCTCGGGACCCTGCAACTCTGCCAGCTAATATTAACAAGTTTTTTACAAACTGTGTCACAGATGGAATTCAAAACACAACAATGTATACGATAAATGGAGGATTTCTGAAAAAGGACGAGCTGAATCATTCCTTAAGGCAGCCATGATAATTCAGGATGATGTATTTACCCGAACTTCCGACTTGCAAGATGTGAATGCCATATTTAGAGTAGATCTTTACTGTCACAGCCAGTGTATTTGTTTGTAGGAAAGGAGAGAAAGCAGCAACTGAGTCATCGTAAATACAAACTGGCCAGTAGAAGTATATCTTTAAAAATTTTATGAAAGATTTAGAACCAGGCTTGAACCCGGGGAGATGCTATAACCGGACTTATATTTCCAAGTGCTGTACTGAACTGAGGAGTAATGATCAAACTCATTTTGAGTACACACTCAGGGAAGTGAAAATGCACCTAATTCACATGTTTGGTGGGGGTGTCTCATTTTTTGTCCCAACCAGTTCAAAAAGACCTACCATTGTTTTCAAGCCAAGTGCAGTTGAGGAAGAGCCAGAGAGAAGTGAAAGGTCGTTAGATACAAAAACAATAAGAAAGTGTGGCACCATGTTGAATCGTCTCTCTTTGGGTGACACCTTCAATCTTTCAAAAACTACATCCCTTCTCACTTCTGCTGCTTCAATGATGTGTGTCCTGCATTCACTGTGCTGGTAGTTTCACATTTATCATCAGATTTTTGGCAGATTATGCATTTCTTTGGATAGCAAGAACTGCTTGAGGATGGTGACTGATGCCCTTAATTTTTTCTTTGGTGTGCCATAGTCAGACATTCTTCACTGAAAAAGAAAATTAAAAAGTGACATTTTTATAATAAAATAAGGTTTTATATATACTTACCAAGTAATTGCATTGCTATTAGTTCCTACTTTTCAGGTTAGCTTAAGTTTTAAATTTCGCAGTAGCAATCTATTGTTTTGGTGTAGGTAACCAACCTCGCCCACTTTCGGGGAAGAATAGGTACAACCCGGCTCAGGAGCTCAATTCATTCATGCTCTATATCCATGAGAGAGGAGGCGGGAGGGCTCTGATCATGTAATTACTTGGTAAGTATACATAAAACCTTATTTTATTATAAAAATGTCATTTTCATATAAGTAACTTACAGAGTAATTACACTGCTGAATCTCACATAGAAGGGAGGTGGGATGCATGGACATCAACTACTCAAAAAACCCCAGTGATGGAAATGAATTTGAAATAGATAGATAGGCAGCATTGGAAAATGCTTGCTGTAACCTTACCTAGTGAGAGAGCTACAGCAGAAAGGTTCTGCCTTTGGTCGCTGCTCATCACCAACCTGCAGCGGCGCAGCAGTAAAGCTGAGGGGAGCCTCTACTTTAGTGGGTGCCTTGTTACCAAGGAGTGCTCCAATGGTTGCTAAGGCATCATAACAAACAAAGATATGCCCTTGCCCCAGGTGCAGTACAAGAAAAACAGACCAAGTAATCTCGTTACCTATACATCACATAAAAACCAAACCAAGCCCAACCCAACCATTAAAACCAACGACTGGTGGGTACGCCAGGTACACAGTGCCCCAATGCTTCCTATAACTCAATCACCTAAAATCAGGTAAGGAGATAGTGAAATAAAAGATACACTCCTACCCTTCCTCCCCTAGTACCAAGCCAGCCACAGAGAACGAACCTAACCTACTGCAGTTTTCATATGTGGTCTCCACATCGCAATACGTAGTTTGAAGTATAGTGGAGAGCGACAGATTACGTTTAAACGCCAACGAAGTGGCGACTGCCCTCACTTCATAAGCTTTAACTTTCAATAAGGGTAAGGCCTCTTCCTGAATACCCCTCTGTGATCCAGAGTTTACTTCTCTAAGAAAGAAGGACAGTGCATTCTTGGACATGGAATGAGAAGGGTTCTTTATGGAGCACTAGAGGTTACGAGCAGGACCTCTGATGTTCTTAGGCCTTTCAAGGTAACACTTTAGAGCTCTGGCCAGACAGAGAACTCTCTCCTGGTCTGTTGGGCCAAGGATACTTGTTAAGCTCTTGATAGAGAATGAACGAGGCCAGAGATTGGCCAGGGGTATGAGAATCGGTTCCCTAACCCGTAGGTCGGGAAGAGCCAACGAAAGACCCACTGCCTACTCGGAAGGAGGAAGTCCCTAGACATCCAAGGACATCAAGGGGAAAGAAGCAGCCTTCCTCTCCTTTGCCCGACAGAGGTCCATCTGGCCCCTGGGACCCCATCGAACCTCGGAGAGAAAGGGAAGAGGCAGCAGAAGATGAAATCGAAGATAAGTCGAAGAAGGTGGCGGCTACTTCCACAGGGCAACTTCCTTCACCTTCACTCCAACATCTTCTACAGGATGGCAGAAATTGTAACCTCCAGGCCAGCTAGGCAGGAACGCAAAGGAAGTGGCCCAGGACACCACCACCAGGAGAAGCAGCAGGCATGATCAGGACAGCCAATGCAGGGGCTACGGACACGGTTTGGAAGGCAGGAGCTACAGCAATGGCCAGGAACGTCACATGAACATCACCAACAGTGACAGGAACGATCAGGATGGCTGCGGCAGGAGACCAGGAAGAGCCACCCAGAGACTGTCGTTGAGTCAACAGGATCATAACACAGGAAACAGCAGGAGCAGATGGACCACAGATATGCCAGAGGCAGTGCCACAGCATACATGAAGGCCAGCAATGACAGTGATTGATCCACATTGGCAGGAACAGAGTCGGAACGATCCCGATGTGGAAGTATGCCATTCTAACCAGGTACTGTGGTTGATCCTGAAGCAACACTGTATGAACATCGGGACTCCTTCATGCAAAGACATCCCAACTAAGATATCCAGCCAACTACTGCTGTACCTGCGATGCTCACTGTCAACCTGAACGAAAAAGCAAAGATGATTAGTAGAGGGAGACTCCTCTCATTCCGAGGGGAACTGCCCTACGCAGCGAGAGGAGGCCCCTGAGAAGAGGTCGCCCAACGAGCAAGCGAAGAGGGCGAAGGAGAGAGATCTCTACCAAAGGAGATGTATGGAAGAACATACAGGCGGCAAAAACAACACTCAGCACAAGTAGAAAGGAAGTACTGTAGTCATGCCCTTGTACACAGAGGGCTGGAGCCCAAGAAGGGGAGCGAACCCTTTACGTCCCGATCAATGTGGGGGAGCGAAATACTACGTCCCAACTAGTATCTCCACACGTACAGGGGAACACCTTCAGTATCTAAATAAAGGGCTACTGGAAGAGAAGCATTACCACTCGGTTACGGCCCTCTAAATACGTCCTTGGCCATCAAACCCAAGACACAGACACAACGGCTTATGCACGGCAATCACAAATCATGGGGTTGTATTAATAAATATCAAACACACGTAATATATACACAAAAATATAGAGATATCCCATTGGGATAATAAAGAGCTTAACGACAGTCAGGCAAAGAGATCCGAGAACACGTCTGCAACGCATGTCAGTCGAAAGTAAACTGGAAAGTTTACATCTGGGCAGGCGGGCATTCCCCGCCTACCTGACAGTAGTTACTGACTAACCCCTGTGTTCAAGAGTTTAACAGCCCGACCCGCTTCACTGTAAGTAATTCCTAATGTAAAGGACCGATGGTCTGTATATGATGTTGGAACAACTACCAGACATGAGGAGCTTCTCGAAGGACAACTTGCCAAAACCGAGCTTGTTGTTCCTGTTATAGGTGGAACTGCACTGTAATCTGCCTGCACTTGATAAAGCAAAAGCCTCCCCAAAAACTCTCACTGCTGCAATGTCTATCAAAAAGACCCATAGCCTATTTGCCTGTTGCTTGAGCATACGATTCAACTTCTCCCAGTTTTGTTTAAGTTATGTTAGGACACATGCCTAACCTAAGTTAGGCCTAGAGCCTGTTTTACTCATTTTGCTTTCCCAAAACCAAAAATCCTGGTTTCCCTTTGTGGTCACCATGACTATAGGATAAATGGGGGTCCGGCATCTCTAAAATTACTAGACAACCTTGCTACCGTAACGTCAGCAGCCTGACATTCCAAACTCACAGTCTACTAGGCTATAGGCTAAAACCTAGGAAAAGCATATTCTCAATGTCGACACAAGCTACAATTAGCCTACCATTTAAAGTGAAAATTTGGCATTTCTACATAACAGCTCCATGCAAATTATTACCTTGGAAACTGGTTTTTCCTATACTTTTAGTGTTGCTGATGAAGGAGGTGGCCTTGTTTATTGTCAGTCAAACATTATAAACATACGACTCTACCTGACAATGTTGGGCACCCTGCGGGAACTCGTGGTTTTTTTTTTTTGGGGGGGTAATACCCTGGGAGAAAACCGGACTGTCATATTGGTCGTGTGGAACGCATATATTCTATTAGGAATTAGCTAAGGAAATCTATTATGGTAGAACTAAGTAGTAGCTCCGCAGCGGCGATGGCCTGCTAACTTGACTTTTTCTAAAGTTTTTGTGTTGCTGATTATGGATTTACCTTTAATTTTTGTCGGACGAATGTAATTAACCTGTAATTAACCAGTAATGTTCATCCAACAAGGTAGGGGATCCAATGGGAAAGCAGGGTTATGGGTGGGGTATACCCTGGGGACAAGTGATCTGCCCCCTCTCAACCAACAAGCTATAGCAGAGTCCACCGCTCTTTGCAGCTAAGCCCCGCCCACTGCACGCCAATGATTGGTTAGCTCTCGAGGGGTGAATGATGTCACACTAGTTAGCAGTCCAAATGATTACCAGAACGGATTTGACTCCGTTTGGTCATGTTGAGCGTCGTGCATGAATGATGACACCACAGATTTGAGTTCCCGGAGTTGTGGTTATGGGTTATGGGTGGGGTATACCCCCGGGACAGTGTTATTTGGGTATGTAACGGCTCACCCGCTTGTTTCTACCCTACAATTTAGGGGACCCCTAGGGAAGCGGGGTTATGAGTGGGGTAGACAACGAGGCATGAGAAACCGGCGAAAATTTACTTTTTATGGCACCGCAGACATGAGAAACCGCTATATAAACAGAACAAACAAGAACATTAAATGAGCTGACACAAAGGCAACCCCTCCCATTACTGCTGTCTTCCCATACATTTATTGGGGAGCCATTGGTTCATCCTTCACTCCCTTACTGAGGAAACTCGGAGAATGGGAGGGTAACCCCCGACACTTATCTAACCAATCACGTTGCACTGTTATCCCCCCATTGAGGAAAACCCAGTAAACATTAACTCCCAAGGTTGCTAACACGTCCCCTACTTTGGGGGGGCTGTGTACAGTTTCGGGGGTTCACATATCGTCCTGCACATGACAGGGCATGGGTACGCCTGTTTTGAATGGTTCATATCCCATCCGTGAATGGTTCATATCCCATCCGGCAAGTGCAATAACTTGTTAACGTGTTTTCCCTACCCATGAAACTAACACACCCTGCATGCAATCCTCCCAGACTATAAGTTAACACAGCAAAGAACAAAACACATATACGTTTTTGAGTTTATTCTTGCAAGTTTCAATGTTCTTGGTTGCACTTGCTCGCACTTGTTGCAACACAGGTACCCCCCTGGATCAGCACTGAACGTGGCGCAGGGAGATTATATCCCCCCTAGCCTACTACTAAACATGACGAAATGCATTTACCCGCCAGCCCAGTACTAAACTCGGCAAAAGTGTATCTGTACCCCAAAAAAACCTTTTCCCTACACAGTTTTCACACAGCAATATCGTTTCTCTGCTTCCTTCTCATAAGCAGTGGAATTCCATTTCCCGGAACCCATTATTAAACACGGCGAAATGCATTTAACCTGCCAGCCCAGTACTAAACACGGCGAAAGCGTATCTGTACCCTAAAAAATACATTTTGCCCAGCCACATTTTTCGCACCCAGTTTTGGTTTCTTTGCTTTTCTGTCATAACCAACACGAAGCTTTTTCAACGAAACCATTCCTGTTGCCACTGCGTAAGTTTACCCCCTTCCCCCACAAGTCCCTCATGTAAACCCTTCCCCCCAACACCCAAATGCGCTAAAACACCCCACATCCCATCACCCCTGACCCACCACAACCCGTATCTGCTACCCAGGCCTACGCCTTAAAACAAACATTTTGCGCTTTCTTGTTCAGTATAGAGGATGAATCCCTTCAGTCCACGTCGCGTTCGTCTGAGCCGATAACTTGGCACACTCTCCAAGTGTCTTGCACTAATTGCTATCTCAGTTACTGCAACTTTTCTGCCTATTACTTAGGCAATTACGAACGCTTAATCAGGCTTTGCCGAGATCACGGCCTGCTAAAAATACTGTGCTTTTGTTCGCACTATGGGATGGAGTGCTGCCACGACCTGCAGAAGAGGGCATTTAGGTGCGGCAGGACCTACGGTGCAGCGCAGAAGAAGGGCCGGAAGAGATGTAGTTTTTACCAACCGTTGTTCCAGAAATCCTGGTTTTCTACACACTTTTGAAAGCAGCGGCTGATCTCTACCCTCCCGGTCCCTAAGGTAAGGCCAGCAATTTCTGTTGGTGTCAACTTTTTTTTTGGCTGCAAATTATTTCTTTCCTGCCAGGTTGCTCCTTCCAGCCAGCGCTAAGTGCCTTCCTGCTCTTGTTTTTACCTTGGGAACTGGTTTTTTCTCCACTTTTACAGCTTCTGGTACAGTTGGTGAAGTTTGTTTTTGTCGGCCATAATCTTTGTCCCTGTCCTCATTACTGGGCAGTGTTTCCTCCTTCCCCCCACCCCCAGTGCTACGCTTCTACCCACACTCGTTCCCGACGTGCTTCCCGCTTGCACAACCTACCTCCCATCCCCTTCTTGCACCGCTTCCCACTTACCCCAGCTTTTGGGGTATATACATGAGGAAATTTCTGCCTCCCTACCTCATTACCCCCCACCCTTTCACCCGCTCCCTCCCTTTTGTGTATGGCTCCCTCTTGATTTCCCCTCCAGGCAGCGCACCCGTAACGTAAACATGTCCGCTCAACTTCTCTGTTTTCCCCCACCCAGAACCCCGGATTCCCAAAGTCCCCCTTTACTGTTGGCTAGACTTAGACACTTAGCCGCCAATAAACAAACTCGCCTCCATTATCAGAAGCCGTAAAAGTTGAGAAAAAACCAGTTGCCGAGGTAAAAACAGGCGCGGACCTAATGCTTAGAATTACCTCTATTATAAACCAAATGATACTAGCCCAGCCTAATGTCTCCTGACCTAACCTAACCTTGTAAGCATGTTACTCAGCAGGGGGAGGGCTCTGCCTCCCGGACCCAGGGCCCCTGGGTGAAGGAAACTCCACTCTTTGCCTAAAGTCCACCTATGGGTTTATATAAGCTGTGCACGCGTGATAGCATTCCTGGCTGTCCAGCATACAATAACATATCAGTTCTGAGGTTAATTACGGGTTAATTACAGTCGTAGGAAAAAAATGACGGTAAATTCTTGATAGCCAAAGCAACGCAAATACTGTGGGGAAAGTCAACTTGAAAGGAAAAATAACCGAAGCGGAGCTGTCCAAATGCTTCGTTCTACCGTCCATAGGAACCGTAATGGATAAACTTACCTTCGTCTGGCCTCAGATTTGGCTTATTGATGTAGTGGATCACCGTCAAGAGCAGGCTACCCCAGGGAAGGGCTCCTGTTGTGGGCCCCGAGTGACTTCTCAGCTCTGGCCGAGTGATGTAGCCTAATTTGGGAGAGCCAGCAGCGGCAGCGATTACAGGAAGTTCTTTAGTTTCTTATCGCGAGTCGGTATCAGTGATGAATGTCTGGGGTGCACACTACAGTTACAGTAGCTCATACTGTCTCGAAGGAATTCCGTAGCTGGCGTAATCTGTACGTAGTTGAGTTGCGTCATTCCGAAACCATTGTTACCCGAGTCACTATGACGTCAGGATACCAGTTATTTTCTTATTGGCTGCGGCCAAGACCAATGTTAGTATTAGTAATGGTGTTTCCTCTATGAAACGGCTCCCTGGTTCATCCTATTTTGGTTTTGGTTGACCAATGTTAGTATTAGTAATAGTGTTTCCTCTATGAAACGGCTCCCTAGCTCATCCTATTTTGTTTTTGGTTGAGTTTAAGTGTCTGTGGTGGGCTAAGATATGTTTTCAGTATCCTCTTTAACAAAAGTCTGTGAACAGCGGACACGCTTCATGGCGCTCCCGCATACGAAGCGGACAAATACGATCATTTTTTTCTCGCCCTGAAATTATTCCTGTTGTACAGTCCATGAAAAAAACAATCCTCAGAAAATAAGATTGTCAGTGATAGGATATTATGGCTTCTACAGTGGAAACGTTGACTTACCCTGTTGCTGATCTGATAAAGGAAATGAAAAGGATTGGATAGGATGAGAATGTGATACGTGGTATCATTGAAACTGTTTCCTTAGATAGCCTCAATAACGATAGTATCAGGAAACTGAGTTGGCTATATCATATTAAATTGTAGGCTATTGATAGGTCTCATTCTATGAGGAATTAATTTGTGGATGTGAAAAGTCTACTGCATATAATGAGCGATGGTCGTCGGAGGTGAGACATCATGATTGCTGAGAGGGATGCTATGACTGCTGAGAGGAATTAACAAACTGCTGAACTTATTGTGCGAGGGGAGTCACATGATGGCACAATGAACTTTCCTCGGCTCTTTGACTCAAAGATTGGGAATATCACGAAGGAGTTGGAAATGTTAAGAAGAGAAATGAAGATGGCAACTCCTTCTACAAAGAGGAAAACTTGTGTAGATATGGCCAAGGAAGGGCATTTGTTAGTAATAAAATCAACAGAAGCTTCAGAAAAAATTATTGAGAAGAAAACTAAGATCGCTAATGCCCTTAAGGATATTCCATTTATTAATACGAAGTCTAATTCAATTTTGCTGATGCAGACAGTAGAGATGAGGCAGCCACCAGGATCTGTAACACTGAAAAGGTCGTTGAATCAAAGATGACTGGGATACTAACACCAAAAAAACACAATTTTTAAAGTTGTATTTTTCCTAACTAAACAAACCTGAGGTCCTTTAGTTTGGGAATTACTTTCAACGAAGCACTTGTATATCCATATAGATGATTTAATAACATGAATTTGGTATTCTTACTTTTATATCCTATAAATGGTAATGCAGTTCTAGAAGAGGTAAGGAAAAGAAAGTACGCATCCTCAGATAAGAATATATATTTCATGAAGAAAGATGCTTACAGGATCAGTGGTATATACAGAAATGACTGCATAAAATAGCAGTCATTACTGTGATTTCCCAGATGAAGCACTAACGCTGGCAAATGACGTGTTTGAATTCATTGCAGGAAACGTCGTTGAGGTAATGGAAACGGCCACCGTCCATTTCTACGCAGTTCTCTTGCACTCCTCCGAGGGGCTCTTGTTGGCACTCCTGCTGGGAGTTGCAAGTGTACGCCCAGTAGGGAGTGCCCATATACACAGCGTAGCCGTTATTATGGAAGAAATGGCCCTCGAGGACGCGGTCGTTCCCGTCAGTCCAAAAGCTGTACTCAGACAGTCCTAAAAGGAAGTGATGAGGAAGTCTCAAACCCGTTTTAAGTAATACGGTACCACTGAGTCAGCTTGGATGATTGGTTAGCGGCAGAGTGATACTGATTGAAATATTTTGGCCACTGGGTCGAGTTATTATTTCATAGAAAAATAAATGAAGATTGCCGTCATTCTATTTATTCACTTGAGACTTAACTAATAATGAAACCATTTTGCAGAGAAACACTGAAGTTCTTAAACCTTATTCATGAACTAATGCAGAAACTCCATTTCCTGTAAGAAATGTAACATATTACTCAATAATCTTATATGCTGTCTTATGTTTTCCAGTTATTTGGGTATTTTCTCAAAGATTTGACTTTTCATTAATTTATATGATTTAGTTTTCTGCCTTTCCCATCATGTTCCCAAATTGTCCCATTTCTCTACAGGGCTAACCTACCCTAGAAAACTGATTTATGATTTCATATGCAAAACTGAATTTACCACCAGCATAGCGCACACCATGACAGTTTATCAAAAACAGTTGTCAGATAGTTTTCTACCATGACCATCTTGAGGGTTTTACCTTTTCTACTCTTGAAAAACCGAAAAAGTGTCAGGTTTCATTTGGTTAATTTGGGTGTTTTATGTTATCATAAAAGCATATTTCCGCCCATTCTGTGTAAGTGTAGATTTGAATACTTAATATACAAAATTATACTGACATATAATGCAGGCATCAGTAGCTTATTATCACTTAGCCTGAAATGTTTTATTCAAGACACTGACTGACTTTGTGAAAGAATGACAGCATATAAAATTGTTGTCATGGTCTTGATCAAGATGACTGCATCCACGGTACTGGATATCATTAAGGTGCTGTTTTACCTGGACAGCTTATTTCGCAAAATGTTTAATATCTCTTCAGTTTATCTGTACCATATTTCATCCACATATTAGGTAATGAAACAAGTGAATTTTAAACAAGAGGGTATAAATACGGAAAGGAGAAAAGTCTATGTCTTTGTCAAACAGGAAATTAATTAGAAAAAGGAAGCAGTAATTGGTTGGTCTCCACCGAAGGGGTGAGATATTAGAGAGCCACGTTGACAGATGAGCGAGTAGAGATGACAATAAAGTGGAACAGAGGAAACTGAAGTAGGAAAGACCTGTTGTTCTTGGGATTGTTACTAAAGGTCATCGCCGTGTAGTCTCTAAAGGTCATATCTTCTGCCTTTTGATGATCTGGGAATGAATCTTCATACAGTTTAAAGTCTATATGTAGCAGTCTTTGCATCGGTTTAGAACTCAGTTTACACTCATATGAACAGAACTTGAAGATGTATACGTATATGCTTACACCATAGCTCTAGGTATTCATTGATACTGGAATATACAGATCAAGAATAAAAATCATTATTTTGGGATAAGAACTTACCATTTGCCGTCAGGTATTCGATGATGCTGGAGTATACAGTCAAAGAATCCAGACAGAGCAACGATCCCTGGGACATACCGTCACAGAACTTTGCCATCTCTTCCCAGGTTCCCCCGGTGAGCACCTCCACCAACAAGGCAACGGTTGCCGATATCTTCATATGGCACTGGACAGGTGACAGCTGTGATGGGAGTAAAGTGGGCTTGGCAGGTGATCTCCACAGTGGAGTGATATGACGCTTGGCAAGTGACGTTATTTTGTGAGGGGGAGTAATATATCAGTTTTGAGAAGTGGCATCTCAGAGCAGGAGTAGCAAGACACTTGGCAGATGGCAGCGAGCCCACAGCGGGAGTAATGCAGTCCTAGACTCTCAGCTTTGGGTGGAGTGATAGCGGATACATATAATCTAAAACTGAAGAAGTATAAGGCAGCTCAAAATAGTGTGCAAATGTGTTAGGCATTGAGATGTCATTTTCACCTTGAATAACAGATAAAGCTTGTTTAGAAAATGATCCAGATTAATTCTTGTTGTACAGAGTGATTATTTTAGCAAATAGCAGATTTTCACCGTTGATGCTCAAAGGTATACTGTAACGCTGATCCTTTGGTTTTATGCTGAAGTCGACAGGTTCTTCTGTAGGTCGCGTCGACAGCATCATTTCACGTCATTGGAAATTCTTGTAAGTGCATGACGTTTTAAAAGCAATTTTTCTCCTGCAACTATGGCATAGTTGTTGGGCAACTGGTGACCTTCGCTGAGATCATGCATGTGTGCGGCCCTCAATTGTATTTTGATTTATATTAACGTGATATATTATTTTGTAAGAAAAACAAGTCAAAATTATTATCACAGTCAACAGGTTGAGCTTGTTAGCAATAACTGTCTACCACTACTTCAGTACACTAGGAAGCCTATATTAACAGAAGACAAACAAGGTCATCTAAAACCTCATTTAATCGTTTTTTTGTAATGGGGTTTTGGGAGAGCAACAATCATCGGGTACATTGGGGGAACTGAAAACATAACGTTTCTGCAAAATTACATAAACTCCATTCTACGATAAGAAACATATCTGTGAAAATTATGATTTTCCGAAACTTCCATATCCTTAACGCTATTATCCACGTATGTATTGAAAATATAGTTTTCTAACTGAGGATCACCGTGAGAGGAGGAGCATTTCCAGCGGCGTCTGTTTGTTATTTTATTTGCGTGTTATCATGGTGACACGAACACCTTTATAGACATTGCCAGGAAATTTTCACTCTAGTTATTGTATTATAGTATGAAGATTTTTTTTACCTGAAATAATTCAGTCCTATCAACATTTTTTTTTCTCAAAGCTCGCATTACGTTTTAAAAAACCATCATATAAAACACAAATTTATAGCTACAATTTAGCCTGACACCTGTTGCATACAAATGCTACTAAGACTATTATGAACTTGGAAAAATTATAATGCGGCCATTGGTTGACCCATGAGGCTCAAGCCTCTTACAGATTGTCCAATGGATTTCTTTAAACATTTAATACGATCTACTTTCAGGACATATATGCTGTGAACTACATTCCTGAAGTATGGTGACCTGATTTTAGGACCTCTGATTCATTCACTGGATCGCGTGAGTTTTATAGCGATACAATTTTGCACTGAAATAAAACAAATTGCTATATTTTCCTTCATGTGATAACGCCGCAAATACATCATTTGCGTGATCATCTAGAGACGTACGAAGGATACTCCTAATATGCACAGGAAATACTCTTGGGATTCCTTTTGTCTTACCTTCTGCGGGAAGAAAGCTCCCGCAGACTGCGAGAGAAATGAAAACCAGCTGCGCTGAGTACATGGTGACGATGGCAGTTGCTTTCGTTATAATGGTGGAAATATGTCCCTTATATAGCACTGCTTGTCATTATAGCCAATTGCAAATATCATCCTACTTTGAGAGTCACAGTTAGCGGCTACGTATTCCGATATGGCAACAGTGATGACGGGGCCTTCCCCGAAAAGAAGTTGAGGTATCTCTAAATTCTTCATCATCAAATCATGAAATTATGAACAGCAAGCGGTTCTCAGAATTGATTATTTATTTCTAATGTGAAAAGCTCGTGGGAATCTCAGGTGTGGGTTGATTTCCTCATCCCTTATCATAGTCTGTTCGATGAAAAATCTTTGCTCATCATCAATGCGTTACATGAATTCTGTTTACCAGAGTCCCATGTCTTCTCTGACCTGAACATCACCACCACTCCGCTTAGAACTCAACAGGTTTTCATGACCATAAATTTGAAAAAGTATTCCACACCGTAAGCACATGTTACCTTTCATTTGATGTCGATGTCCTTTATAAAGTTTGAGAAATTATAAAATGACTGTTCAGTATTATTCGTTTTAACGTGGTGTAACAAGCGTAACAATTTAAAGTTTTTAAAAAAGGTTAGGGATTATTATACTTGCTCTGATTATGATTACTTCAACATTTGTAGGAGAAAGTGAGTAATCTGATCTAAATGATTATTTACTTTTTTTTCAAAGAGAGAGAGATAAGGAGAGAGAGAGAGAGAGAGAGAGAGAGAGAGAGAGAGAAAGAGAGAGAGAAGCTTTTTTGATTGACTGAACATCAAAAAAATTATAATGCGGCCAGTTTTTCCTCAATGAGTCCTCGAGTAACTAGTTGTTATGTCCAATGGAGGTAGAAAATTTAATAGCTCGATTTCTGTTACGAAGAGACCGAGACGTTCATGGCTGCCCCTGACAGTTGCATGCTTACAAGAATAGCACCGTTAGATTTTACTGGATTACCCCGAAATACAGAAAGAAACTTTTCTCTTAAAAGCAAGCCTGTTGAATGATTCAGGAAGCACACGAGTGCAGAGAATTCTATATTCTCGAGGACTGATCACACAGGTAGACATTCGAATTTGCGACTTCAACACAGAATATGTAAGACTGTGCTTAATAATGTGAAACAAATTGCACCTCAACGCTTTTGGGCTGACAATGTACAACGGAAATCTGACCGGCTTTTACAAGTGATAACTCGTTTAGTCTGTGGAACCAAGACTAAGCGATCACATTGTTTCAGGATGACTTATGCGCTCTGATAAGGCTCCTTCTACCATGAAAGGTGCTTTCCAGCATAAAATAATGAGCATTTGAACACATTGGGGTCTTCAAGGTCAGAATTAGTATTAAAGCTTGAAATGACGATATTTTAATAATGCCTTTAAATGTGCAAGTATTTTTCTTGATAAAATTGATAAATTCTCGAAGCTATTCCAGTTTGAAATCTTGGCATTTTATACTCTGGACTTTCGCTCTCGGGATTTCCCCGATTAACATTCAGTTCAAGTTAAAAAAGTGGATGCCTTTTCCTTCTTACTTTCCGTCAGTCATTCGATTCGTCTTTCTCTGCAAATTTCGTTCATGGTTTTCTGCACTTGTTTGACGTCCTGGTATTACTGGGTTTTAACGTGGTGTAACGAGCATAAACACACATTTGGGAATATATTCTGCAAAGAGGAATGTTTTTCAGGCGTAGCTGGTATTCATTTCTCATCACAGAAGGAAAGTTAAATTACGGCATCCGGCGAAACGGCACATGTGACATTCCGTAGTAAAAATGAATGAAAAGAGAGTAGAAATAGAGAGAGAAAGAGAGAGAGTTAGTAGAATGAGTCGTGTGGACAGCTGTTAGTTCCCACTTATGATTACATTATAACCATCGTATTTTTTACAGTTATTCAGTCGTGAGTAATGGTTTTCAGATTAAACACTCTCCAAGACTACCAAAGCACATCTCGTTTTCATTAGAATTCTAGTGCAAAAGTACATGTTCACTCGTATGTAGCCGTTCTTAAAACCTTCCCAATACCAACTACAATTACATTAAACCATACACGCAAATAAGAAAAACGCGCGTTGAGTCCCTGGGTCTGTGAGGGCGCGGAATAACTAGGCAATTCACTGTACACATCTTGCGAGTAAAATTCTCGCATAAGAAGCACTTCAATCTTTCGCTTTCAGTCATTCACCAGGCGCATGAATATAATAAACTAAACACTTTATTCCTCCGATCATGCAAAAGGCCACGCGAAAGGATAACCTTAATTTCTGTAGGAAGCGTCAACAAGAAGGAAAGGAGACAAAGGAGAATAATATGATAAGGCACTTCCATACATGAAGGGAGAAACCAGCATAACACACACACACACACACACACAAAGGTAGAGGTGCGGAAGAAAATGGAAACTTTGCATCATTCTGAAAGATTTGATCATTTACAAGGTTTACATCGAAGTAAAGTGTAAGTTGAATAAGTATAATTTTGTTTAAAAGTGATTTTGTAACACAGATGGAAACAAAATTCCAGTTTGAAATTAAGACCCATTTTATGCATTTGGACCTTGCAATATATATTTAGAAACGAATTATTATTTTAGCTCCATTGTGGTGAGAAATGAGCATATTAATTTCCTTTTCTATGAGTCAGTCATTGCTTTGAGCACTGATCCTATCCAGCGCGTTCCTATGAACAATCATGAGGATATGAGCTCCATAAAGGCTGGTTCCAGTGAATAAAATGTCTAAATCTCAAATAAGGCTGGAAAAGAATTTGCTGCTAAAATACTTGCTTTCCAAAGACGAATATTGTCAAGTATATACTTCAGAGAGAGAAAACTTTGGGAAGGATAATTTTAAAAAGTTATGTTGGGGTATTTTTATCAGGTTAACATTAGCTTTAGTATGTATATATATGTCATATACATAATATATATATATATATATATATTATATATATATATATATATAATACGGCACATGACATACACACAGTATATATGAATGAAAAAATATAAATATATATATATATATATATATATATAGAATGATATATATATATATTATATATATATATATATATATATTATAATATCGTATTTTTATATTATATATATATGAGTAATATATTTTCAGATTAGGTCCCTAAGCTCAGGGTACTGGTAACTGCTGGTTTGTAGTTTAGACATCTCTAGTAAAACGTCGATCTATAATTGAAAATTGTGACCTTACAAAGGAGCACCAGAAATCATTGACAGAATGATGATAAAAAGTTAAGTATATCCTAGTTTAAATAAGAAAACTGAGCTGATTAACAGCTCTCCCTATGGTCTGTGCCCGAAGGATTAGATTTATTTTTGGCTAGAACCACTGGTTACCTCAACGGGACCTACATCGCATTGTGAATTCAACCACTTTCAGTCATTCGAGAAATGAATTTCTATCACCAGAAATAAATACTTTATTCTTCATTATAAGTCAAAAGGATTCGAAAGCTACCGGCTTAGGCAGAGTGCTAGCTGAAAACGGAACCCACCCGTCCAATGAGGAACTAGATGGATAGGGTTAAGACACTGAGTACATTGTCAATGGTTTCAGTTGGTTAGGTACTGCAGGCTACAAGAAACTGGCTATCCTTTAGGGTATTTAGCCAATGAATTCTCTATGGATGGTCACTTAAATGGATAGGCACAATTTCGAAATGGTCCTGAGTCAGGGCATAAAGAGTGCTAAGAATCCCAGATTTATGAATACTAAGGATAAACAAAAATTAGTATATCAGAAGTGTACTAACCCTGATTCAAAATGGCAAGATGAAACAAGCAAAAACGTGAATTATAGTGCAACAGAATGAGAAAGGAGAGATTGGAAGGAAGTTTATATGAACATTTGTGCAGGCAGAGCAGGAGGAATTGGTAGGGAATAGGGCATAATCTTAGTGCCAAATGCAGAAAAGGCACTGACTGAAGGAGAGCAGTGAGCAGTAGACTACTGTTGGTGAAATTTATTCAAACCTAGTACTGTATGAGAATTATAGTTGGCTACAGACAAGTGCATAAATTCCCCCCCAAAAATAAAAGGTGTTTTGTATATGACTGTAGAATGTTACAGATGAAATAACATAAAGACTGGTTTTGGTAATAAGAATGCAAGTTTGGTAGGAAGAATAAGGTATGGAGGATTGAATGGGTTGAGAAAGTCTGGCAGAGACTGTAAACGAAATTGGGGTGCAATTCATTAGTTTTGGGCTACAAGTAATTTGGTAATTGCAGGTGCTCCTTTCGGACAGAAGGTCATCCATAACTACACTTGGGCATCTCAACATGACCGCCGTAGATACTGGATAGAATACACAGGTATTGATTGGAGAGAAAAAGAGCACTGAGGAATGATAGGAACTACAGAGGAGCAGATGTTGGCAGTGGTCGCCATGTCATTGCCAAGGTAACGTTGAAATTAAAAGCACCCAACCAAAATGTTGACTGATTATCTGGGTTCAATATGACGACGCCTCTTAAAGACGAACATCAAGAGCCTTTTGCAGCTGAGTGTCGAAATAGATTTGCAGTTCTAGAACCCATATCTGAGGAAGAGCAGACAATCAGTCAGGACAGGTTCAACTTCAAGACTGAAATCTGGTAGAGAATAGACGAAAGCACAAGGTGCTTGTAGACAAATTTCAGGTAAGAGAGAAAGAACGCTAAGTAGAACGTTCTTAGTAATAAACAGGCTGATTATCTTGACAAAACGGTGTATTCGGAAGTGACACTGATGAAAGGGTAGCTCACAGAAAGAATCATTCATGGAATATAAAAGGGCCAAAAACAAGAGAAAATACGTGTCAAAAGAAGGAATGGGTCAATAACAACGTCAAAAGAAATGCATTTTTGAGGGGAATAAATTTTTTAAGAATGAATTCAGTTTTGAAGAGGAATCAGTAATTGAGAAACTTAGGAGATGGAAAAACCAGCGTTGTGATAGGATCATTGCAAAAATGATTCTGAAATGACATATCGTATTGTTTTGCAGAATACTGAACGCAAATACAAAGCCTCATGATTGGGAATTAGAAGTCATTACCAAGGTAGCAAAGATGCCCAAACTGTGTGCTAACTACAGAGGCACTACACTTACGGTCGGGTGCATTGAAAAATTCATCTGCTCATACTCAAAGGGCTGGAGAAAGAGAGTGACAGAAGGCTTTGAGATGAACAAACTGGTTTCAGAAGTGGCAGGAGTTG
>NC_089792.1:36860092-36890092 GCF_040412425.1 Macrobrachium rosenbergii | reverse complement strand
AGACCAGTCAGGACCGTAATTGGGCTGCTATGCTGACCCTTAGTAGCCTATTTCCCTTGGACCTTTGTGCTGGTTGTTAGTGCGCCTTCCAGATCGACCGATGTGCTGGGCCGATCCCTAGAAATTGAATGGGAACGCCTTAGTGACTGCTCTCGCCGCTCCGTGTCTGACTGCCAAAGCGCCATGGTGGTGCTGTCCTTCCCTCTTTACACTGGCCATGTGTCGGGACTTCTGCGGCCAGAATTCATCTTTTGCAAGCAAGCTCCATGCACAGATGCAATAAGGTACCTCTTGAATTTGCAAGTAACACCAGTGCTCTTTCCCTTCTCGTGAATTTCTCATCATTTTCAGCATTTACAACCTTTCATTCTCCCAAAACAAAGCCCCTTGTTTCCCACAGCCTAGCACACACATTTACCATCATGACCTGTTCCAAGCTTAAATTAAGTTTGTTCTGTGATAATAATTAGAGCATTCCCACCATAGTGTTACCATGCTCGGTGCTAATTAAATCTAACTGATAATTTCTCCATTGTGAATAAGTAATTTCATGTGAGAGAAAGTCAATATATCTGAATGCTAACCTGTTATTCTTTTCGAGAATCCTGTTATCTGGCTACCAGTGGTCCAGGGGCACGTGACACGTCTCGGCCCCCTGCGTTCACGTTGCATTAAAATCTAGTATTTATCAGCCAGTCTCAACAGCAGTGGTTTTCATTTGATTGTCAAACTCTTTCAGGGCTGTAGCCCTTCCCAGATTTGTTCATTTGCTACACATAGTCTTACTTTTATTGCACATTGCATGTGCCCTGTCTGCCGCTCAGTTGGGAATTTCATATTACTTTTCTGATTGCTCAGCTTGTAAATAAATTCAGTTTAAAGGTACTTGACTGGTTTGAAAAGTGACCTTTCCCATTCCCTGTTGAATAAATGTAATATCAAGGTAAGTCATCTTAGTAATTACATTTATTGCTTACGTTCTGAGCACTAGGTGCTGGCCCCTACGGCAAATTGCATTCAAAATCCAATTTAACTCTTCCAACTGGCCTCAGAACATAGCAGTATATATATATATATATATATATATATATATATATATATATATATATATATATATATATATATATATATATATATATATATATATATATATATATATATATATATATATATATATATATATGTATATGTATATGTATATATATATGTGTATGTATACACACACATTACATTACACATATATATATATATATATATATATATATATATATATATATATATATATATATATATATATATATATATATATATATATATTTTTCTACATCTACCTAACCATCCAAGCTACCAAAAGCTTAATTTAAAAGGCAGAAGTAAGAAATACAGTGCATTGCTTAGCACTGCCTGACTAGGAAGGGTGAAAGGAATATTGGCCCCTTCTTACATCCTTTAATTGCACTCTGTTACTCGGTTTGCTTGTCCCACTTTCTCTCTTTGAACATGTGACTGTTGGGAAGTCCCTTTGTTTCAGAGCACGATGCTGTGAGAGGATTAATTTCTAGCTGGAGGCAGAACAGAGCCCGCGATACAGATTAAGAGAAGAGGCCCAGCCCTGTAGGAGCACATGGAATTGACTGACCATGTGGTGACCCCGAACCAAACGATGCGCGCGCATAGAGGAATCACACTAGCTCCACCTGAACAAGGAAGCATCATAATCCCTGAACCGAGGTCTTAAAAGGCCTGACCTAAGGAACAAGACGTTACAGACCTACCTGGATGCAGGCAAGTCACCATCCTTCCCTTTGCATTCCCGCCTCCTTCAGAGCGCCATGCCCCTACCATGTGGTCCCATCTTGTAGGGCCTTAGTCTTCTTGCTAGTGAAGCCCCTTAAATCCTCCTCCACCGCCATTGTCCACACTTAAGCCACCTCTTCTATAAGGTAAAGTGATCTGGTGCAAAGGTTCTTGTCCTTCAGTCACACTGTTTTAAGGAGCGCTGACTCCATAAGGTCCCATTATAAAGTAAGTGCTTATAGCTTCCTTATGAATGAAGGGGTTTGCTTCAAATTTTTACCATTTAATCTTCAACTAATAATGAAAATTTCCTACATGGGAAATTTAGAAATTCGAATTCTAAGTTAATTTTTTTTTGCATTTGGCAAAAAGATTTCAAAGCTTTTCAAAAATAATATGCAAAAAAAAAAGTAACTAAAATAAATTTCCTGTTTACGAAATCAAGATATATGTTTATACTACACTCTGTAAAAGTTTCATCGAATTTGGTTCAGTCTTCTTGGAGTTATAAGCTTTTATTTAAAAAAAAAAACTAAGTTTTGAGAAAACGGCAAAAGAAAAAAATTTATGGTTATTTTGTAATAATTATGAAACTATGACAATTAGAAGGCTGACTTTTGCACAAAAACTATTGTCATATAAGAATTATGCCCTGAAATTTTAAATATAATCAAATGAATAGAAATGTGTTCTCTCTTGATTTATATGTTACCTAAAATTTGAATTTATATACATGTATACAGTGAACGCCTCTCAAAGATTCGCAGGGAATGTGTCCCACACACCCCATTATAATAGGTCAAATCAGGGTTAAATGCATAAAACCCTCTAAAAACATCTTAGAACTGCCCATTTTGATAGCTTTAAACCAAGAAAACCCTGTAAAATGCTTATACCTGAGTATTTTTAATAGTTTTATCACAAAAAGTGCATTTATTCATGAAAATTATATGAAAACACAGTAATCAGTGAATATTTCTCAGCGAAAAATACCGCAAATGGGCGAATTTTTCAAGTAATGATGGCTAGATATGTTCCACAGAGAAACCTGGTGAATGAGTGAGTCCATGCAAACCATGAGAACACATAAATGGGGGTTTACTGTATATATATACATATATATATATACATATATACATACATATATACTATATATATATACATATATATATATATATATATATATATATATATATATATATATATATATATATATATATACTTATATATATATATATATATATATATATATATATATATATATATATATATATATATATATATATATATATATATATATATATACATATATATAAATATAATATATTATATATATATATATATATATATATATATATATATATATATATATATATATATATATATATATATATATATATATATATATATATATATATATATATACTGTATATATATATACATATATATAAATATAATATATTATATATATATATATATATATATATATATATATATATATATATATATATATATATATATATACAAAGCCCATAAAACACTATTTGAATGCTGCAACCATATATTTTGAGCACTCCTTCTGTGCCCCATGTTCACTGGTAAAATATGGACACATGATGTGTTACAAGAGTATATACTGTATACAAAGCTTATGTAGGCGTGGCAGTATGTATACATTTGTAACACATCATCTCCCCATATTTTACCAGTGTACAGGGGCACAGAAGGAAGTGTTCGAAATATATGGGAGCAACGTTCAAATAGTGTTTTATGGGATTTTTTTTATCTTCTTCCCAGTGAAATATAGTCATATATATATATATATATATATATATATATATATATATATATATATATATAATTTTATCAGTGCAAAGTTTTTTCGTAACAAAAATCCACTATTATATGCTATCAATATAACGTTTTCTCCATAACCTATAAAAAATAGTAGGCTATATGCTATCTGTGCGAAATTTTTTTTGTAACTATAAAAATAAATGCCCTAATGAGGTTAGGCCAGGACATGGTGTTCTAGGAAAGGTTTGTTCCCATCGTTTTATACTCACCCTAAAGTTTTCTTCATAACCTATAAAAGTATATGCTATCAATATAAATTTTCTAAATAACCTATATACGCTGCCACTGTACATGTTTTCCGTTCAGATACTGGAGAGGCAAATAAACAAACAACTGAGAGGATAGTAAACAAACACTGAACAACCAAGCCTACACAAGTCACGAGTCAGACGACAACTCACTGCTGTAAAATCAAGCTTTGTTTTTCTCATATAATTATTAATATTATGAAAAATAGTAATCACTAATTAGAGTATCACTAATACAGGAAAACAAATCCCTTACTTAGATATGAGCGTTCTGGTGTTGTTGCTATCCTAGCAGGCGAGACAATTCCCGTTTGCTCCGTCCCTCTCTTGTAACAAACTTACGAGACGCAATCGTTCAAATTTCTCCCTCATAAGGGTGTACCTTTTCTTGCTTATGGCAATGGAATCGCGTGAATACACTACACAATAAGAAAATCCGAAAAGGAAATGCGTCACAGAGCACTGGGATATCGCTTGAACCAGAACAAGTTACTACACACAAATGACCGAGATGTTTTATTGTTTGGAACTGTCACCTACTTATATAATTTCATATTTCCGAAGATATGCAGTAAAAATATGTCAAGACGTATAAAATATTATATGTATACTAGTTCGCACGTTACACCTGTGATAATGAGTTCAAAATATCGAGATACATAGATATATATTTACTTTTTTGGTATTTTGTTTGATTTTTTTAGAGAACGAACAAGCCTTTATCGTAGAAAATGGGTAGTTTTAGTAGAATACTGAAGTAAACTTCTCGCTTTCTACTATCCAGATTTGGCAAGTCATACAGACATTGTACGACAATTTGTCGCCCAATGTCGCTCACAGGGCGATATTGAGATACATAGATACATATTTACTTAGATATTATATTTTTTGAGAGAGAGAGAGCCAGTTTTTAACGCAGACTCACTTCTCAACTAATCTTTACCAGTGATTTCGGTACCTCTTATCCAGCCACTTAGCCCCTTCCATTTCATGACCTCTCCTACGTTTTCAGTCTTCCTCAAGATGCTATATTATTTCATTACTTTAACGAGAAACATGAAAAAGAATTTCTTTGCCGCCACCTTCTTATTTTCAGTAAAAGAAAAACATTGTCAGGGTAAGATCATGTGCGGTAGTTATTCTTTATAATACGATTGTTTAATCTTTCTCTCTCAGGACTGACATATCTAAAGGATAAATAAACTCGAGAAAAGAAGCATGTTCATTTATTTCTGTGCCACGTATGTCACATCCATCAAATAAACTTTCACATTAACAAATAATAAAAAAATACTAAAGAAACGACATTTACTTCATTAACGAAAACAGACTTTAAGTAAGCAACGCTTATGCAAAAGCAATCACTGAGCATAACAAAGCAATATCATCATCTTGCTACATAACATAAGAGATTAGACCGCCTGAGAACACAGATGTGTCGACTCCACAATGAGTGGCACCAGGCCCTCCGCAAAGTTTCAGCGGCTCTTGGCGGGAAGTCAGGTCGCCTGCATTACACTCGACGCAAGAAACAAAAGGCTTAAAAGTCTAATCCAGCCATTTTACAAATATTCTCTGACACTCGATGGAAGTTCTGGTTTCTGAGAGTATATTCCTTAACAGAAGGAGACGCAGCTCTTCGCCTGTCATTTCAGAGACTTTGATCGGCTGGATGAGTGGCTTGTTGCGAAAGGTTCTCCTAATGAACAATGGTAGTCCGGTTTGTGCATATCTTAAAGGACAAGTTAGTCCGAATTTAATGACAGGTAGCTTTCAGATTTATGGAAAAAAACCACGTAACGGGTAATTCTCATTCAGTTTCTCTACTGTACAATATATTATGTTTGTAAAAAAAAAAAAGACTTTTCACTTACAGACCCAACATAGAGCAATAAGCTAAACAGAAAGTAAGCAAAGATCCTCCCACCCGTCCCTTTCATCAGCTAAGCTCAGCTATTCTTCTTCTATGTTGAATTATTTCATTTCCCTGTGTCAGTTCAAAGGCCTTTATGTATTATGCTTTTCCACTAATTTCAGTTACTACAGTAATTATTCTAATTGTTTTCTTTTTTGTTTCTATACTTTTAGCACTTTGCAAATGTGTCTTGCATTTCAATATTTTAATATAAATCACATTTTCCTAAAACAACTTATTCTCCTTAAATTCATAAATGTTCCTTCTGTTCCAGTTAATCTCCCCAACTCATCTTTTACATTTGGTAATTCTATAGAAGAGCTCCGAAGGGCGCCGTGCTTAGTACTAGGCCCTCGGGGATGAACGCACAAACATAAACAAAAGACGTTAAATTTCTTAACTCATCTCCGTAAATTTTCAAATCATTTCACCTGTACTGCCCATTATATATATATATATATATATATATATATATATATATATATATATATATATATATATATAAATATATATATATATATATATATATAAATATATATATATATATATATATATATATATATATATACTTCTTCTCTATTGCCAGTCAATAAATTTGATTAACAAACGACATATATCTATTTGCGGAGGTTTTCTGTAGAATTACTTTTACATTTTAGACGATTTTAACTCTTCTCCTCATTTGGGACAATGGGCAAGACTTCAGCGGGCTTGTTGAATGTGATGGTACTTCCGGATATGGAGAGAGACGGCCCAGACGCCACGGCAACGGAAGGCCCAGCACCTGCACTCACCGTCAGCTCAGATTCCGGTCCTCCGATGAACTTGGAGAAACGGGGACCATCCTCTTCCTCGGCTTCGTTTTTTCGGGTCTGGTGATAATAGGTGTACATTAATAAACCCACTCTTGTGTATGTGCAAGCACGCATGCTCACATACACACATTAATATATATATATATATATATACATATATATATAATATATATTTATATATATTATATGTATATATATATATGTATATATATATATATATATATATATATGTATATATATATATATATATATATATATATATATATATATATATATATATATACATAAAGAACATACATACAGACCAAAAGGAAAATGACAGGCAGATGTTCAGCACCAAGCGCTTTCACGTGTTTATTCATGCATTTTCGGGGCACAAATGAGCCACAGTTAAAAAGAAGATTACAAGGTAAACAAAAAGATCAGGAATACCAGAAGGTTCATTGTCAAAGGGTAATAAACAAAAAATCTAAAACCACAGACTTCACCAGAAGAGATGCAGAAGCGTAGTCGCACAAAATCCAAAAACATGTATAAAACTGAATATTAATTTTGTTGTTTTAATTCTGAAGGCATAGAGTTTAAACAAACCAAGAATTAAATTTAACTCTTCCATTATTTGACTTGATAAAAAACTTATATTTCTTTTAACTGTGTTGTTACACGGGACTAAAGATCTTGCTTCACTCCAGTTAATAGGATTTTCTAAATCTCTCATATGTACGAATAATGCATTCGATATTTGGACAGTTCTCACAGAATACTGGTGTTGTTTGATTCGTTGCGAATGTGATTTTCCAGTCTGTCCGTAATCTATTTTATCACAATTTTTACAATGAATTTCATATATGCAGCCAGAAACATTTTTAGGAGAAATTAAAATTACTGAAAACAATATTTATATTGAAAAGCTTTAAAATTCTAGTAATTTCTAAAACCTTTCATCATACGGTAATTTGAGAATATTATGCTTACTAAATTCAAGTTTGTTATTAGTTTAATAAAAAGTTTTCCTGGCTCTTTTCCAAGGTACATCTACAAAAGTCTTTGGGTAATTAAGTTTCAAAGCAAAATCATAAATAGTTTTGATTTCAGCATCAATGAACTGCAGGCTACAAACGCGTAAAGCCCTTAAGAACAATCCAGAAAAGACAGAGAATTTAACATTTTGATGATGATTGGAATAATATTGAACAGAAGAGGCAATGTTAGTTGATTTTCGAAAGGCTGATAAGGTGAAATTTCTATCATGTCTATGGACAGTTACATCAAGAAAATTCAAATTACAATTATTTTGCTTAATCAGAAATCTCTGGAGATTTTCGTGGTGGCCAAATACAGAAAATATCCCCGTATCTAAACAATAATAATAATAATAATAATAATAATAATAATAATAATAATAATAATAATAATAATGAAAGTGTTCTAAATTTAAGTCTTGGTTTGTTTAAACTTGATGCCTTCATTATTAAAAAAGTTGTTGATAAATATAAACAAGAAGATTAATATTAAGTTTTATACATGTTTTTGGATTTTGTATGGCTAAGCTTCCGTATCTCTCATGGTTAAGTCCAATATCCAAATAATACCAAAGAATACATTGCCATCCCAGGCGCAGACTTGTGACGTCAGAGGGAGGGAAAGCTCCGTTTTCTTTAATGTTTACGTTTTAACAGGGAACGAACTTATAATAGGATTACATTCCATTTGTCTTAGACTTTACCCAAAGTCATGCATTATCATCACCTTGGGGAAAAATTAAGGATGAAAAAAATACAACAGGCATCTGTCAAATTAAATCTTATATTCAGAGCTGAAATCGATACCAAAAAAGAAAAACTTCTACAAATACAAAATATCATACGCATTATGTACAAAGAATAAGAGAAAATCTTAGTTTGTGAACTTGGATTGGCGCACAGCTGCGTGTATTGTCAATGCATGAGAAAGAACGAATGTTAGTGTGGTATTTGTGTGCGTAAGAGCACAATCGTTGAGAGAGAGAGAGAGAGAGAGAGAGAGAGAGAGAGAGAGAGAGAGAGAGAGAGAGAGAGAGAGAGAGAGATTACTTTACCCGCTTCTTTGCTTTCTTTACTATACTTTCGCAATTTTTACATCATTATTTAGCATTCTCATTCTAAAGAATGTCCGGCAGAGAACATAAAACACACTCGTTTTTTCCGACTCGAATTGAACAGACATGGTATTCTTTGGATGTTGGTTGAGTCTATGGTTTTAGTGGGTGACCACGTGAATCCGGATGATCCTGGATCATCTCTTTGTTTATTACCCTTGACAATTAACCTTCTGGTATTCTTGTTCTTTTTTTGTTTACCTTGTAACATTCTTTTCAACTATACCTCATTTGTGTCCCGAAGATGCGTGAATAAACATGTGAAAGCGCTTGGTACTGGACTTCTGCCTGTCATTTTCCTGTGGGTTTCGCTTATACTGATGTCATGTGCATCTACTGTGATTTTTAAGCACACACACACACACACACACACACACACACACACATATATATATATATATATATATAGAAATCATCAACACACAATCACGTGTGGAACAGAAATAAATTTCTGACTCACGTCGGGATCGAACCCAGGTCTCTCAGGTGGAAAGCAAGGGCGTTATCCACTGGGCCACACAAGTCTAAAAGAAGCTGGAACCTGATTATGGAATCATTAAACCTTGGTAATAATTTACGCCCAAAATAAATTATATGGATATTTGCATCTATCCTGACTTGTTCTTTACGGTTGTTATATGGCAGAGAGTAGCTTAATATCCTCAGACATTAAGAGATACAAGAATCTGTTCATTAAATCACTGTTTCCCAGGTATCAACCTTCAAAAGCACGGGTTCGAATTCTGCTCAGTGTAGGTACACTCTATACAACTTATTTGCGAGGTCTAAAGAATTTTATATTAACTGGCTATTTGTTGCATAATATTTGAAAGCAGAAAAATGTCATGTGATAAGTAAAATGTCTCATAAATTGTGGAAATACTGAACTGTGGACGAAAGGTAATTATTTTCATGATTGCTCTTTATATGAGTATCAAAATAGCATAAGAAAACTTGCTTGTTGTTTAAGGAACGAAATCACTTACCGAAGTAAACCACAAGTTTATTTCGAATAGCTCAGCGCTACATTACCTGAATTACCAAAGACTCCTCAACGACCCTGTTAAAGAAGTGAGCAGATCTCGGGAGAAAAATATAAATATAAACTGCAAGTCACCCGATCGATATCACGCGTGGAAAAACCTCAAAGCTAAGTTAGGCTATGTCCATTTCTAGTCTCACTGGTCACTTAAAATTCTAGTTAAAAAAATTTTTTTTTTTTTTAAACAGAGCCTATTGGGAACGCGAAATAGGGTACATTAAAAGCAATGGATATATGGTAAAACAAACTTGATTATCCAGCAGCTCGTCGTATACCATATCTGCATTCGCGGTAATTAGAACGGCGGCCAACAGTTAATAGCTGAAGAAATGCTGATTGAGCAACGAAATTGGAAAAAGAGTGTATGTGTGGTTTATGATAAAATTTCTATGGCAACTGATGCCTTTTCCCGTTAGACATTTGGATCAAATGGCCGTACTTAAATTTGTATCATAGCTACAAACGTGAAATAGTTCAGAGCCTGCTGGGTCCTGGGAGTTATCATTTTGAACATTTCCATGATAAACTCATCCGCCAAGAGAGAATATGGCCTGCAGCTACACTCTGTGAAAGGCACGGTCATTGTAATGCCAAACTTTGGAATTCTATTCCAACTTCAGCTTTCCCCGTCTTCCACTCCTCTGTTCTTTGAGACGCAGACTTTTCCTTCCATCCAAGTTAAGTCCCATTCTTTCTTACCTCAGCATTTTTTCTTTTTCCTTGAGTTGGCCGCCCATCGGACACTCTTGCTTTTGCTCTTGGGTTTGACAGCGACGTGCGACGAACTGACGACAATTTCTCCAACGAAAGAACCCAGAGGCTGTGACGGCCGGAGATCGAACGTCCCACTGCCGCCTTCTTGAGGGCGACTGGTTACCAATATGGAAGACGTTACCAAGAGGACGAATATCTACAGAGGAAATTATAAGGCATTATTTCTTATAGATTATCTACTTTATCAAATATCAAAGGATAATAAATACAGTAATAAATATAGCACACTATTCAATGTTGTTTTTATTCTACGGAGGAAGTAGATGCGTTGATGTCCCCAATGATTATGATGCCGATGATGAAGCTTGAATTTTCGGTAAGCAGATGATTACTACAGCCACACTGTGGCGCAACAGTGATTCGGTCGACATCAGATTAAGAATATGAAACTCCTTGCTCCTGCTGTTTTAGTTAAGCAACAACAGTCCCAACCGATTTGCTATGTAAGTGAAATCGCAACTGTTTATATACAGTTAAAACACTAAACACAGATGAGCATGTTCAATTCGAATATACAAGTTTCCCCTGAATTGGAATTAAGACGCGTTTTCTCTTGATGAGTCAAGGACATCATGATTTGTCTGATGCAAGAAGTGCTTGCAACTGTGCAACCCACGCGTGCAGATAAAACCGCATTGCTTCCAAACACTCTTGGTCTCGTGCCAGCACTGACGGTCATGCCCCTATATGTCAATACCTTCCAGTGACGTCCGTATGGCCCGCTGAGGTTCCAGAGCAAGATTTTTTGCAAAGCAGATTTTTTAAAAGGCTTCACTTTACATCTCTGGGGGACACCTGAGTCATGACCACCTGTTACGAACTGAAAGGATTCCACATGCAAAGCTCAAAAAAACACCTTCTATAACACTGTAAGAAGTTAGAATTTACAAATATTCATATCTAACGAGGAAACAAATATAAGAAAATGATGTTGATATTCCATATATATAAACTGGGATTTCCGTGTGTATATTATTTGTCTTCTATAAATCTTTGAGCAGACTTAAGGTGACGTCATTATTTCAAATTTTACATACGAGGGAAATACTAGCCACACTGCAAAAAAAAGGGTGGAAAAAGAGGATTGTCGCTTATAAGAAACGAAAAAGAAGAAAGTAAGAGTGAAATTTTTGATGGTTTACGCGTTTAACGAATCCTTAAAAGGAAGTCAATACACCTGGAAGGCGACTCGATCTTTTCTACAGACTTAAAAGGATTTGGATCGTTTTTGCCGATCTGAGATGTGGATTCTGGGTAGCAGTTCACAGTTTTCATGGCTGGTTTAGAGAGAGAGAGAGAGAGAGAGAGAGAGTTTGTTTTTGTACAATTCAGATATCAGTTAAAAATACAAAGAAATATGATATGAAAAAGTAGTCAGGAATATCCTCCATGGGAAACGCACGAAGGACAAAGTTAAAGGACCTGGATACGGATTGTCTTTCCACTGAACCAGAGAGAACCTTGCACTGAACGCAGCACTATCGTCCCCACCGCCAGCATGTATGTAGGACGTCTTGTTGTACGTGCGTCCGGTACATACTCATACCTATCATGATCTGTCTTTATTCAGTCACCACGTATGGATGAATGATTAAGTTTTATGGGTTTGTGAGTGCTTATGTATATAGCAAGGCTATGTGAGTGATCCCAACATTGGCAACGTTGATGTCTAATTTCTGACACTTGCCACGGCAAAGGCGACGCCACATGGGCATAGTTAATGGAATCTTTAGACTATTTGCAACCAAATATCATTCTATACTCATTATAAAGCTGAAATCGATCACGTTCGCAAGGCTTCTTCACATGAGCATGAGCCGGCGCAGTTTCAAATTTGCCAATAACACTGGTTATCTGGGGTAAAGTTCGGCGGCAAAGTGCCAGAAGTTGCGAGGAAACTGCCCACGTGAGGATCTCTTGATTGCAGCAGTTTGGCGTCAGCGCCAAAATAATGTTGCAGTCTCATTTAGATGAGTAATCCGAAGGAATTCACACTAATGTATAACCTACGTAATCATCATGAAATATGCGCACACATATGTATGTGTGTATGTGTGCGCATGTGTGTGTATATATATGCATGCATACTATATATATATATATATATATATATATATATATATATATATATATATATATATATATATATATATTATATATATATATATATATAAATACATATATATATATATACATATATATATATAGTATACATACGTACATATATAGTATTGGTACGTATAGGCTATATACGCATCTAGTTATTAACGTTATTTGTTCTGAATTCCCTTTGATTTTCCAGCGTGACCCTCATTTGCAGACTTAGTAAAATGCAGTGTCCAGGTTTGGGAACGTCTCTTCAGGTGTTCTTAAGTCAGGCATGCTTGATAAACTACAAATGCACCAGGACTTTTGAACAGCTATTGAAGAAAAAAAAACGTGATGGAAATAAGCAAACAAAGGACGAAGGAAGAAATCGGAACTAGGACGAAGGTCTTGATTTCCCCGGATGCAGTCTTCAAGGAAACAGCCAAGGACTAGGCTCAGTTTCTCGGAGAATCTGTAAATACGATCATAAGATGGATAACAAAGAGGAAATCATGACTGGAACCAGAAAAGAGGAAAAGAAAGTCGTGTAACGGTTCCGGTTCTCTGGCGTTCTCTCTTCTCATTGTAACCTGCTCTTTATAACTAGACAACCTTTCCACTCCCTATATAGTTCCGCCAGTTGAACAGAAAGGTTGGATGGTGAAGAACTGAGTCTTTCACTGAGCGGGACTTGTTCAGCCGTGACTGAGAACTGCTTCGATGAGATGCAGACAACTGTGTTTCTTGCAAAAGAGAAAGTGGTCACCATGACACTCAAGTGTGGTCACCTTCATCATAAGCGAAGTAGTCAGGCGAGATTACGAAGTAGTGAGAACAACAAGACCATTTTGAGAGCATAACAGACAGGCAGTTAAGCTTCCGGTAAAAGCAAGATAAATAGATAAAGAGATGAGATAAATAAAAAAGGACTGTCCTTTAAAAGTCAGGTAAGTGTCCTTTAAAAGTAAGAAAGGTGAACAGATTTGAATAGTGCAAAGAAACTTAGAATTCTTGAGGATAACCAGTGGCGAAAAAAACAAACACCTAAACATCAGCAAGCCAAGAAACTAAAAGATAAACTCTGAAGGCATTACTTGAGGTTGTTTGCAATGGCCCTTCTGCCCCTAACTGCAACCCCTTTCATTTCTGTTGCTTGACCTCCGTTCAAATCTCTTTCTTCCATCTTACTTTCCACCTCCTCCTAACAATTGATTCATAGCGCAAATGCGAGTTTTTCCTCTTGTTACATTTATCAGATCTTTTTACTAGTCAATTTCAGTTTCAGCGTTGAATGACCTCATAGGTCCCAGCACTAGGCCTTTGGCCTAAATTCTATATTTTCTATTCTATTCCAGAGGATAAACTGACTTCAAAAACAGAGATGTGAGACAAATATGTATGCAAAAAAGGCAAGCAAACAAGACACATTTGATAGCAACTTTGCAGGAAACACCCGAATCTGCCAAAAAGACTTGAAATTAATGGAACTCCCACACGCTCAAAAAAAAAAAAAAAAAAAAAAAGACTTGTGAAACTGCAAGGAGAGGGATTGTATTTAGTTAATAAGATGTAGGGCCAAACATTGTCGTTATTTTCATTATTCGTTATGTCTACATTTTGAATGAACGAAGAAATAAGCGAAATAAAATATAAGCGCAATCTAGAACAAATGAGTAAAATAATAAAATATTAATTCCAAGAAGATTGGATAACTGGCAACACAAGTCAACGAAACGCCCATGTTCGCTCTTATCCAAAGTTTATAAACAAAAAAAAAAAAAAGGAAGTAATTCAGGTCTCTAAAAGCGAAGCTTTTGAGAAGATTCTTGTAGGCTTCAGGTGGCACCACATCAGTACGGGCAGCGCAAACTTGCTTTTCGACACTGCAGAACGTGGAGGCATTCACATGGCAACATCCCAAACAGATGGGCACTTCAGCAGAAATAAGGAAGCAACGAAGCAAAGCCATCAGGTGGAATCGGGCGGGGCGCGTCATACTCTCGTGACGTCATTACCTCTCAGAATGGACTTAGGACAGCAGGAGCCACCCCTCTCAACCTCGTTACATAGAACTCGCGGATTGATCAGTCTAACCAGGATGGTGAGTGTTTCCGAAATAATTTTCCATTCCGAAGGGATATGGCAAAGTTATTGCCATGAAAGAACTGACCGGGACAGAAACTATGCCTTTATGGTGAAACAAATCTAGTTGTTAATCGAAACGCAGATTGCCAATACGTTGGAGCCCATAAGGACGGACAAGTGAGCCATCACGACAGGCGGTTGTATAACGGGGTTGTTTCTTTTATTTTCTTTCTTTCCCATTTTTTCGTTTCTTGTTGAGGACAGCTACCTTTTGAGAAGACGCGAAAAAAAGGGAAAATATTCAACGTCCAGGCCGTGCCTATGAACCACGATAAATAATCATCCCGTGGTCAGTTTGCTCTTATCCAGTTAGTTTTTTACCGGCCATGCAGTTACAGCAATCCTTTATAAACTGAAGTGACTCTTCCGAATTGAAAACTGACATTAACATTATATTATCTCGTGAAAAAAAGAGACTGTGAATTTTATAAATAAGAGTGTGCGTCTATCCTATAAATTCAAGTAAAAATTCAAGCCCATGCAATCATACGTAAAGAGTTCAATCAGAAAACAAAAATGATTCGTTTGTACGTTATCTAAAGGCACGGCAGTCAGATTAATTAATCTTCACTGTCAGACAAAATATGGCGACAATACAGGTTCAGTCTTCCAGCACCTGTATTTCTGAATATCGGCATAACTTCTGTATTCTCTATAATATCCGCGCAATAAAACCTCCAGATGTGAAAAACATAGAAAAACAGAGTAAATAGAACAAAAGTATTGTAACAGGCAGAGAAATAATACAGAAAAATATACCCATGAACTATCGATGACCTTTGTTTCTGTGATATCAGTTTGTTATAATCTATTCTCAGCTCCACTGACGCAATGATCCGAACTTCCTTGTAAATGGTGATCTAATATAATAGTAATTAAAAAAATCTGTTTATACTTGTCTTAAATTAAAACAGGACCCAATACACAACCTCGTAGCAAGGGCTCTTCATCAGATATGCTTATCACGGCAGGTGGGGCAAGTCTAGATAATATTATGGGCGGAGGAAGGTCGACAGGACTCAAGGGACCCAGGAGTATTACCCCAGGGGTGAGCAGCCTCTGATCCTCTGACAGAAAGTGAGCGCACAAAGGAATAGCTGGAAGTGTGCTGTAACCGTTATGTCAGGGAACTGGACATATTTATTGGCAAGTGTCACACACTGGAGATCGGTTACGAAAATGAAATATGGTCAGCAATAAACATTTGTCATTATGGAGTTGTCCTTAACAGTTATTTATTCATGTTCCTAGTTTTCCCCCATAACGATACACTAAGAGCACGCCAGAACAACTATTAGTGGTCAAAACATCTACGGTTGGTATGCAATAAAAATTTGAATCTGAAGGATTAACCGATGAAAAACTGCCAATATGAGCGAGTACTGCAGGTCGATGTTTGATAACTCCCAACTTCAAAGCCACAAAAGGAAAACCTTAGACAAGGCAGAGCAACTGCAGAAGATAGGGAAGAGCGTCTCTGAACAAGGGAAATATGGTGGTCACTTTCTTATTATCTAAAATTTTCACGCATTCATATGGATTCGATCAAACTAGAATGACCACCCACTTGCTAATGCAGGTTTTCGTAGAACAAAATGTTCATTCATGAAAAGAGAAAAATTGAAGAGAACAGACGGAATAAAAAATAAGTTAAGAAATGAGCACTAACACAGTATGCATTAACAAACAACGGCTGGCGAACTACTCCAGAAATGAATGCAAAGGATAGTGGAGCCTGAAACTTAAGAATGTTTTTATATCTGGATTAGAACGAATGCAAAAGAAAAAAAGTCTTCTGGAATGAACAGAAAAGCAACCAAAAAAGAGAGCGCAAGGAAATCAAAGAAATATATTATATACTGTAAAATACGAAAAAAAATTAGAAAAACCTAGAAAACTACCTAGTGCACTGAAAAGAAACATATTCGTTCAAAAAATAAAAATGATTAAGTAAAAAAAAAGAATAAACTATTGCCGCATTAGTCTTTAAACTTAGCTATGGTCTTATAGTAAATATGTAATGGTCCGCTTTTTGGTTTTGTTATTCCTGTGATTTTTGAGGTAATGTCATCAAAACTTGTTGATTTTTCTATGAGTTTCCTGCCTACTTTCCACTTTGGATTACTTGGAAATCTCATACCGAGAAAAGTTTGTGGTGTGGGGGAGGGCGCCTGAATAATGCTTCTTGCATATATCCAAAGTTTGCTTTCGACCGAGGCATGTAGCCTAGGCCTACTGTTTCCCCGAAAGAAATGGAAAATGTGGAATCAAGAGCAGCGAGATATAAAGAAACGGAGCAGAAAATAAGGCACGAGAGAAGAACCTTTTATACGCTACATGATAATAGATATGCTTTATACGGAAGGGAAAGTTTCCATTTTCAACTTTCAAGCTAAGAGTAATTCTGTTTATTAAAAGAGGCAGTGTGTTGAGATAATAACGATAAAACAATATAAACGGAATGATTTAAAAGAAAATATATCAAACGCACATACAATTGACATATGTAAAGCCAGTCATAAATCAGGATGACATATGGAGAGTGTCGCGTTTTAAAACGCGACAATCAATATGTCACAAATACGGCGACCCTATACCCGTATTAGCAAAAAATCGGTTGGGAGAAATTGACTAATTGGCTTCTTAACTGAGTCTTTTGTCTCACTCACGGAAATTATCGTTCAGTGTTGTTAAGTGATGTGTTTGGGGAACAATGACTCGTGACCTCTCTGATTTTGTGGATTACACCTCCGGAATTTTTTTGTGAAAATGTCTGTGTACGCTAGTGTACTATGTATACTGGGTATACCTCATTTGAAAATCGTGTACGAGTGGTAGAGTTACACAGGGAAGGTTGTAAAACTGGAGAAATAAGTAAGAAAAGCGGTGTAAACCAGCGAATGTGCAGCGCATTCTGAAAAAATATCACGAAAATGGCGGCCATGGAACGCCCCGTATCATTAGTAAGAGGGGTTTGAGAGTGCTGGGAAGGGATATCGAGATAAATCCGACCCTTATTGATAGAGAACTTGAGGTTGCAAATCCAGAGGTAGTGGCAGGAGCGTCTGTTAGGATCATACAGCGAAGATTGAGGAGGATCTGAACTATTCGACAAAAGGAAAAGGCGCGTAAGCCGACATCTGATCCGCTGATAACCGCCAAACAGAAAGGCTTCAGACTGAATTTTGGATGTTTAATACAAGGAAAGGGATCTGGCTAATGTGGCGTCAAGTGCTTTGGAGTGATGTAATGGCATGGGGATGTTTTTTTTTTTTTTATTTCAGACAACAAGGGAAAGAAAGTGTGGAGGAAGCCGACATCTGATCCGCTCGACCCCAAGTACCTTGCCACATGTGTGAAATTCCCTTCATATATGGGGGTGTTTTGGTTACGGCGGTAAAGGAAATTTAGTGATTTTGTCTCGTAACAACACTGTTAACAAGGACTCGTATTACACTCTATTGAACGAGAATTTAGAGGAATCTTTTGAGAGTAGTAACACGAGTATTTTTCAGCAAGCCTTCGCGTACTACGAAACAAAATATCAACTGGCTAAAGGACTGTGGAATTGATTTTAAAGAAGACTGGCCAGGTAATTTCATAGATATTTTTCCCCATTGAAAATCTTTGGGCGATTATCAAAAGAAAATTACAGGACGTTGACACAACGACAATTGAAAAGTTGGGGACGGAGTTGAAGCGTGTCTGGGACAACCTCGACGAGGCCCTCTTCTAAAAACTTGCAGATTCCAACCCCAACAGGCTTAAGGAGGAGCGCAAACGTCGGGGAATGCTTATCATTTATTAGGCTAGGAGTTGGTGAGTGTTAACTTATTTTTTTTTTTACTAACCATTGATTTTTTATTAATATTTTCTTTCACGCAACATGTTTTTTCTTACGAAATCGCTACCGCGACACTTTCTGACGGGCGCACACACACACACACACACACACACACACACACACACACACACACACACACACACACACACACACACACACATATATATATATATATATATATATATATATAGGTGTGTGTGTCTGTATGTGTGTGTGTGTGTACGGCGTGTTCGGGAAATGCCATCGCGATCAAACTCAAAATCCGAAATACAATGTTTGAAATCTTTTCTGTAAATGATTCCTTGTATATTGTTTTATCGTCATTATCTCACTGCCTCTTTTCCAGAATTACGCTTGAAAGTTGAAAATGGAAACTTTCCCTTCCGCATAAAGCATATCCAGTATCATGTAGCGTATAAAGGGTTCTTCTCTTGTGCCTTATTTTTTGCTCAGATTTCTTTATATCTTTCGAAACAGTGCTCTTGATTCCACATTTTCCATTTCTTTCTGGCCAGCCCTAGAGAGGTTAAAACAGTCTGGTTAAACCAAGAAATACTTAAGGCTTTACATGCCTCGGTCGAAAGCAAACTTTGGATATATGCAAGAAGCATTATTCAGGCGCCCTCCCCACACCACAAACTTTTCTCGGTCATGAGATTTGTAATCCAAAGTAATCCAAACTCATAAAAAAGGCAGGAAACTCAGAAAAATCAACAATATATATATATATATATATATATATATATATATATATATATATATATATATATATATATATATATATATATATATATATATATGTATATATATATATATATATATATATATAATACTGTATATCGACTTGCAACAAATGTACAGTGCATTCTTTCCGGTAAAGAAGTGTCAAGATTTCCACAGCGCGGCGGTGGCGAAATGGTCGTTGAAAGAGTACGCATACCAAATCGATGCTATGTTTTGAAATAAAAGTGTACACAATACTGTCATTTTCTACAGGTATTAGGGAATGGTTTGTAGTCTCATAACCCTTTCTCGCGTAGCTTTTAAAAATAAACGCCATGTATTTTGCGGGACCAAATATTGCACAAGTCTTTGAAAATACTCACCATACAGAAAACGTAAGTAGCCATACTGGAGGAGACAGCCACAGGTTTCGTTCCACTCAAGAGCAACAGCAGTGCAACACTGAGAACATTTGTTTTCTGGAAGCCCAGTGACTTCAACAGACGAACTCACGTGGAGAATAGGAAAGCTATCGTACAAGTCTTTCAGGTTCTCGTATTTCAGCAGTGTCTCGCATTAGTATCTTGTTCACCTTTTAACCAATCCCTGGTTGTAAATATTAGACAAGCACGAATGATATTGAAAATATAGACTAGAATAAAGTTATCAGTTGATTCTGTTGTGGTGAAAGCTACGTTTCATATAAACTGTTAGAATTAATCAACAGACATGAAAGAGGCCAAGGTATGACAATACATGGTACTGAATTATTTACCTTTCGAATCATTTTCATGCTAGACTGGAATGGAAACGCTGCGAAAAATACTTCGAAAGTTGTCATAAGTGATTTACACCTGTAACTTTGCTAAATTCAAGGTAAAACCACAAAACTAGAATTGAATCTTAAGCTTGGTTAGGCTATCTAGTTTTTACCGAAAACATCGTACATCTGGACACCAACGTTGTCTCACGGACATTCTTCGTTCTATTAAGCCTCGCAGACTCCTGGAACTTGATTCTCATATGAAATTCTTGAAACTCAAGAAAGCCTCAGGGGACGAAGATGAATAATCTATCGGAAATTACTGGACGTAGTTAATTTTGTTCTCTCTCTCTCTCTCTCTCTCTCTCTCTCTCTCTCTCTCTCTCTCTCTCTCTCTCTCTCGTTTCCCGATAATGTTTGGGTGGAAAACGTTTTCTGCATCTTAAAATTCATGTGTTGACACAAGACGTTGTTCATTTCGAAGTTCATTCATGAAGTCTCAATCCTCTTGTTTGATAATTTCTTTTATAGGCTAAATGATTAGAAAAAAAATTGTAACGTTGAATCCTTGTATAAAAAAAAAATGATAGCATTTCTGAACGCAGAGGTCCATTAACACTTTTGAAAAAAAAACGAAACACACGCACACACAAACACACACACACACACGTATGAAGAGACAATGGTTTTAGCGCATTTGGCCAGAGCTCAACCCCTTGATACCGACGAACCCACCTTAATTGTCGATGGTCACTTTTTGTTTTTTTTTTTATACCCGATGGGACAAGTCAGTTTTATTATGAGCAGCAATTACCCTGTAAATACAGTATATATAAAGTAGAAACCAGTTTGATCCCGGCTAAAACGTGAGACGGGTGGTGATCAAGACCAGAGAAAACGCGAGCAAAGCGGGTAACCTTCTTAAACTTGGCGGCAGGGAAGGGCACCGATTATTGAAGAAAAAATCTAAATCAGTTCAGGTCATTATAGTCAATGACAGAAAACGTCAGGATTCTTTTGACTTCCTGCTTTCGGATGTGCGCGCGCTTTGGCTTAATGCCAGTAACATTCATAGCGATGACTACAGAATGTTTTAGAGGTACTGAAGCAGTTTTGATAACTTAAAATTTTGATAAGAACTTAGGCTTTGCATCTTAAGAACCTACAGAATTGGTCAGATTTTTTTGTTCTCTTGTGGTGGAGGATTTCGTTCCTCTGTCATGGCCCTATTAATAGGTCCTTAAGCTTCGTTGCTTTATATAGTCCATGAACCGGACCCTCAAAGTTTTGAAAATCGGTGTCATATTAGGGGCAAAGTTTCACTATGGTTTTCAGATAGCTAGCCTACAAGTCTGTAGGATTGGAAAATGTGATGATAGCCCTGAATATCTACTGGCTAAATAATTTCTTATGAGCATTTACTAAAATAATTGCAAGATGACGTCAAACGGATGACAAAGAAATCTTCTGCATTTTAAGCCATTTATCTGCCTGTCTGTCATTGATAAATGGCCAAAACTGACCAATAATAATAAAAGCTGTATTGTCTTTTAAGAATCATTATTCCAAGTGATGGTATAATGACTTCTGTTGATTAAAAATCCATTTAATTTAAATATTTTAATCAAAAACTCATTTTATTTGAATTTTTTCTTCTAATTTTTTTTTTTTTTTTTTTACTATTTCTTGTTTCTTTCTTCCACAGGTGAAAACTAGAGTGTTGTTCAATACATGTTAATCATGGCAGATATTGATATTGTGGTTCCTGAAGAAGGAAAGTGTATTTTACACAGGTTTTCAAATAAATTTGATAAGAATGAAAAACTAGTTGAATTTAAGTGCTGAGTCTTGGCAAACTTTACCAAAAGCTGCCACCATAAGAAACAGAACCTGTCTTAGCCCTATCTACAGGCTTAAGTGATAATGAATTTCCTCATGTATTCTATCACAGAAAATGTAGAAGTATTTTCACTATGAAAAAACATCTAGACGCATTGAAAAGTTGGTAGTGGAGGAGGGTTGTTCCTCTGTTAAACGACCAAAGAGTGTAACACCACCTGGACCATTACTTCAAGTAGTCTGCATATTCTGTGAAAAGACAAAAGGGATGAAGGGATCACTGTCATGGGAGAAATGAGTAAAGGCTACACAATTACGCGTGGATGACTTCTTCTTCTTTTTCTTTTAAACGTGCTTTTATTCCCATTCTTCGAAAATGTGCTATCGATCGCTGGGATGCAAAGATTATGGCACTGACTTGCAAAGACCTGGTAGCTGTAGAAGCTCACTATCACAGATCTTGTTAAAGAAATTATACCAGATCTACCAGTAAAATAAAAAACTAGACACTTCTGAAGAAAACCATAAACTTTATAGTGAAGTAGAATATGATTTGTATGACGATTTAATTAAATATATAGAACCATCCTCCATACCAAACCAACAATTGTTCCCTCTCATCCTTGACAGATAAGCTTCAGTCAATAGTGAAATTAAAAGGAATTCAAGAAGTCAGTGATTCCATTAAATATGTAGAGCTATCCGTCATCCCAAACCAACAAATTGTTCCTCTCATCCTTGACAGATAAGCTGCAGTCAGTAATGAAATTACAAGGAATTCAAGAAGTCAATGATTCCACCATAAAGAACATCACAAGAAATATACTAATGTAGCCTACTTATGGCATTGCTTATCAGTTTATCTAGATAACAATGTAAAGCTATTGGTTGTACCTCACGCGGTAACAGTAAAGACTGTCATTAAGGAAAATCAAATTTTAAAGGCAGGGTTAGAACTTTGGAGGACAAGACCAAACTTAGATAACTTAATTGATCTTCCATCAGACTGTCTGAGAAACAAGATTAAGAATGATATCGCAAAACTACCATGGCCATGTTATCCATCTGATGTAGATCCTCGGTCTTATAAAACCTGGTTATCTTCAAAGGTTTTATGTGGTGCTTCTTGCAGTAAATGCTTAATGCAAACCCATCCCCAAGAGTCATCAGAATAATCAGTGATGGACAACAAAAACATACCAGTACACTATGCCCAAATGTTACAGTTAGAAAAAAACCACCCTAAAGTACATGACAGTTTTTTGAAGGGTCAGTTCTCTCTCCAAATATCAGAAACAAATACCTTTGGATGCATACCAATAGATCAAACCATAGAAGAAACAATAAAGATACTCAAGCAACGGGAGGTAGGCCTACTCCACGATTGAGTCTTAAGCCAGGACCAGTGAAAAGCAGAATGCAGAAGTTCATTTTTACATCTTATGCAAGACCTTTATTGAATCAGGTGGTTCAAGTTCTCTTCACCCTGACCTGCTTACAACAAGAATGGAATATGATGAACATGCGGTATCATCTGTAGTGAATGTCATTAAAAACTGGATAGATCCTTTGCCAAAGAAAATGAACTATTAATCATCTTTACAGGAAAAATAGCTACTGCTGAAGTTAAGACAGACTTAATGAATGTACTTAGGCTAAAATGAGGGAAAATCAATATGAAATCTTTAAGAAGGAGAGACTAGAAAGCTTCCCTCCTACAAAGGAATTTAATGACTATGACGCAGTGTTTTAAAACATTCACTTCAATGTGCATGAAACAAGAGGTAAAATGCAAAGATAAAATAGTCATTTTGAAAGCTGATCGAGCTTTATATGGTAATAAAATCATCATAACATCACAAGCTCGGAATCTTAAAATGAAAGAGGTTTTATCTCATTCCTTAGGACCTCTTCCATGGACTTTAGAAAGGCCTGAGGGACTACGACTAAAACTAACAAAGCTTCCCTTGAAAACTTTTTCCAAAAGGATGTGCCCACATCTGAATCTATTCCACAGCATTCTGCAACAATTATTGATGGTATGTTCAAAAGATAAAAGGTAATCAAGCAACATTTGGGGAAATTGCCAAGGATTTGTTTTCCATGATTTTAAATGAAGGTGAGGGAAGTCAAAGAACTATTAATCAAAAACAGTGAGCGACAAATGACAGGGTCAGATTCTGGAATGAAGGTCACACGAATTATTGAAAAAGAAACAGTTAGACTATGGAGAAAGTTTTTGGGGGCAAACAAGTAACAAAACAAGGCTCATTTCATTCTCGGTGGAAGAATGGAAAACAGGTATGTAGTATGCAGAAAAATTAAAAGATAAACCATTGATTTTAACCTGTGGAGACACGTTACAAAATTACCAACAGTATTACCCAGGAAATACATGAACTGAGACGTGCTCATGAAGAAGCAGATGGTCGCTTACTATTGCATGGTGACCAGGCTGCAAAGGAAGGACATCAAGCAGTGTTGATAAGTTCAGTAGGTACTGATGTGTTCATTTTACGCCCAGCATTTCAAAACATCAAAGTGCCATTGTATCAAAAACGTGGATCTAAAAGTAGAATAAAACTTATTGATATTGTGAAAGTAGTAGCTCATCTTGGAGAAGATGTATGTGATTTTCTTATTGGACTACATTCTTTCACTGGTTGTGACACGGTCAGAGCATTTGCGGGAAGAGGAAAAGTTATGGCACTGAAGAAGATGTTTATTGAAGGAGCATATAACACATTTTCCAAGTTGGCATCAAAGTGGAACTTATCAGAATCATTGATGGCAGACTTGGAGAGGTTCACTTAATACTTTTACTCGAGGAAAACAGCAACATTTAACATCAGTGAACTAAGGTACCATGTGTTTTGTGACAAAAAGGGAGAAATAGAGAGTCATATGTTGCCACCATGTTTAGACTGCTTGAAAAAGCATTCAGAGAGGGCAAAATATCAAGCTGCAATATGGGAAAGAAGCTTACAACCAGATCCAGGTACACAAACTCTAACTGGAAGAGGTTGGAAATTGATTAAAACTGATGCAAAAGAGCAACTTGCTATAGACTGGATGGATGGCTTGCCAGCCCCTGAGGCCATCCTTGATTTACTTGCTTGCACTTGCTCCAAAAGTTGTAAGTTACCCAAGCGCATTTGCTTATTAAATGGAATGAAATGCACAGGCATGTGTAGTCTTACAGACTGCAGTAACCAAGCACTCACTGAAAGCGTAGTTTACCAGGAAGATATGAATGTTAAATATTATTTATGTAGCTGTGATTGTTGGAAAGTTGATTAAAAATACTAAAAAAAAGCCCTGCATGAATTTTAAGGCGACAGCTCCAAATAATTAACAAGAAATCTAGTCAATGTGAAGCAATGTATGAGTACAATTACTCAATATGGTACAATGTAGAGGCTGTAGAGGCTAGGAATGCTGTGAAAATAGATGCAGTGCTACAAGTCACTACGATGCTCTCTTAGCCTACATTCCAAAGTAATGGTCCTAACTCTTAAACAAAGCTTCTTACAGAAATTTTATAAGAATAAAAAAAGCTTTAGAATTGTATTTTGTTAGTAAAACAATTAATATATTGGTTTGATTATAAGTTGTTATGATTTTATTATCATATTGCCAATTTTCATAAAAAAACTAAGTTTTGTATATAAAATAGGGCATTAACAGGTTGTAAGCTGCTGAAATTCAAATTCTGCGTGTTTCTCGTACTCCTCATGTTATTAGCTCGTATCTCCTCAAATTTTGATGGTTTTATGCCAAAACAGAGCATTCTACAAAGATTTTTGTAAACCGCTTCATCTTCATATGTGGAAAAATGTTATATGGAAACTACACAAAAACAGCATTAAAATAGGTTTGACCAGTTTTTTTAAGGCTATCATACATTTTCTATATCTAGGGAGCCTACTCGTTCCAAAAATAATAGTAATCCTTTGACCCTAATTTGATACCGAAAAACTGGGTGGCTCATGGGCTAGTATATGAAGTCGAAGTTATCGTGGTCAAAATCCAGAGAAGCTCGGAATATTCATAATAAAATACATATCCACTAAGTATGTCAAGCATGAGACCATAGAATTGTTTAGTATTTCATTTCAGGTGCCTCAGGGATTAATTTAAACGAAAGGATTAGTTTTCCATTTTTAATAAAAAAAAATAATACTTTCCTTTAAATTATACATGAATCATAAGGGACACGATTTCGCCAAGTCGAAAATTACGGACAGTTTGAGAGGAAATTAGAAAAATACTTTCCACAAATAAGATGTCAGCTGCTGTCGAAACTTTAAACCACATTTGCTGAGCTTATAAACCTCATGACGATAATCTCTTTAGAAAAGAAACTCATTTGTAACAATCCGTACACCTTGGTCCAGTTTTGTAACGTTACTAAATCCCATCTCTCCTGGTTGCTGGTTACTTTAGATTAAGTCGGCCTTCTGCTAGCACGGGTCCTTTCTTAAATGTGGTGAGGTGATAAAGGGAAGAAGAAGCGTGGCGTGGACTCCTCCATTTTTCTGACTCAGTTCTTCTGATTATGAGTCTGAAACTTGGCTGATATGCTACCATCACTTTCTTTCCAGTTCCGACACAAGGTTCTTTGAGGACATCTTATCAGGTTTAAGAAAATTTTATGTGTTTTTAAAAATATACACACAAAAGGAATTAAAACAATGAATATACTTCAGTTAGAAATAAACCACTGACAACATTAGTGTTTGTACATATACAGCAACATTGTAATGCAGTTGTGAAGTATCAGAGACATTTAATGATGAAGGACATTCTGAGGAAAGCTCATTTACGTCTTTGTCACCAGTTGTCCAGAAATATGAAGAGAATAACAACTTGAAAGAAGAAGGAAATTAATAATAATAATAATAATAAAATAATAATAAAATTTTACATAGTGGAGTTCATGACTGAAATTAAGGGGATTTTGACAATACAGTATGCCATCCTAGCTACCGCCAATATCGTCACTGTCCATGGCTTACTATTTTCGAACAAGACATCAACAGTTTGCCTAAATATTTTTGAGTGATTTGTCAAGATTATACTATTGTTGCATTTGCTCTTAGTTTTTTGTGATATTCAACCACCTTATTCCAAACCTCGAGTCGACTCTGATGCAGGAAGAACCAGGCAACTTTTTTTCCAATGTCGTCCAGCTGTGGTTTTGGATGTCCGTAAAAATCCTGGAATGGGTGTCTCTCAATGCCAGCCTTGATCGCCAGAAGTCCTGTGAGGTAAGCGTCGTCTACCCACAGGAAAGGGACTGTTTTAGATGCCTCCAACAAAAGGGGTAGCTTCTTTGTCTGCAGGAACCATAGTCCTCCGGAGCAATAAAGGGGATAGTCCCTCCTAGGATACTGCTCATAGCTGACATACCACCTTCCAGATCTCAGTGCTGGACCATACATATGGCTGCAGATAAACCTTTCCTTGATATCTTCACTCAAATCCTTTATCTTCTGCCAATACAGGAAGATGTCTAGGTGGACATCATCATCCGAGTGCATCATCCACTTTACGTGGGAGCAGTGTTTGTTTATCCAGTGCAAGGCAGCAAGGCCCTTGTAGGAGAGCAGACGGTAATGGTCAGCATAATCACCCTGGAAACCAAAATAAATGATCCTAATAAGTTGAATTTGATCACTTGATTAGCAGTAATAAATGAAATACAAACATTTCCTGTTTATTACTTGAGAAATCATAATTTTCTTCAAGAAGAAAGGGAAATAAGAAACAATACCGGATCTAAACCATTGCAGTAAATACCACATAGAAGAGAGCAGTAGAATTATGTTAGACCACATCTTTCATGCTTGGATGGTTTGTAAGAAAAATAAATGAGTATAATCAAATAGAAAAGTAGATAGATATAACTTATTGTTATCAAATTCATGAGTAAATAATATTCTTTTCCAAATTTCAGGCTCCTTGGACAAAACCCTTAGGCAAAAAATAGCTTTGTCTAAGCCTCTGGATCCCCAACATAAATTTCCATCCTGCTAATGTTTGCCGTTGAGCATTTATTTCCTAACCGGTAAAAAGACTAGTTCTTTTGTACCTCACTTCAACTCACATTTGAGATGCTTATTTCACATTAAAATCTAACTATTTGTCAGAGGAGAGAAAGCTTTGACATGATCAAGAGTTATTACAAAAGGTTTTCTGAAGTCAATAAAACATGAGGTATATAGGAAATTTCCAGTTGTCCTTGACTTGCAGAAACCTAAATGATGGTTTGGAAAGTGAAAGGCCAGATTTAAGGTCGTTGTAAAAGAGTAAGAATTAAATCTTAAGCAATTTGAACAGTTACATAAACAGGGCAGTGGTTTATAGGATCAGTGCAGAGCCTTTCTTTGAGACAGGTAGAACTTTATGCTTCCAAGAGGAGGGTAAGTGGATGATATAACTGTTATTCAAAGAAGTCAACAAACCACACCACCCACCCATTTGAAAATTCCTGCAGGAACTGAGCTGGAATGTAATCTGGACCAGGTACACTGCTTATTTTCATGGACATAAGAGAATAATTGGCTTTACAAGCAAAGAAGAAAGGGGAGGGAATAGAATTAGAAACAGGTAAAGTGAGAGGAGTGGGAGTTGCTAAAAGAAGATTTTACAGAGAAATCTTGTGGTTTTTATATGCTTTTATTTAACTTTACTTCTGCGTCTGCCTGTTTGGGTCAAAACCTGTTCCCTTCGTCTGATGGACTTGAAATTTTTCATGGTTACTCAATCCCAGTGACAATACAACCTTACATGATCAGTAGGTCAGCAGTGACCTCTAGTGACCCTACAGTGACCTCTCCCAGTATCTCAGGATTTATATGAAAATCTTCGGATTTTTCATACCTTCTTTGACTAGGTAGACTAAGTTAATAACTCTACGGATTTTTCAAACATTCTTCGGCTCGTTAGGATATCACGTTCAGTTTCGTTAGTTACAGTCATAAATCGGTTACAATTTCTGTCAAAACTAAAAAGTATAAAATAAATATTAAAAAAAATTTCAAGACTTTTATTAAAAAGCACTAAAAAGTAAAAAAAATAATTTTTGGAGACACACCAAGATTCTCTTACAATTAATCTTGTCTACAGAAATAAAAGCGTGGGCCCCAAACATGGAAGGAAATGCTACAAGAAAAGAAATATATTTTTTATTTCTTGTAGCATTTCCTTCCATGTTTGGCGACCATGCTTTTATTTTTGTAGACATGATTAATTGTAAGAAAATCCTGGTGTCTCAAAAAATTATTCTTTACTTTTTAGTGCATTCTAATAAAAGTGTTTTGAAGCTTTTTTGAAAACATTTTTTTCTTTCACTAGGAGAGCAAGCTGTATTTCCACTAGGATGGAAAAGATAATGAAAGCTGCTTTCAAGAAGTTAACTAAAGAGGATTAGATCTTCTTTAGTAGGAAACGAGACGTGTGTACACGATTCCCTCAAGGAATATCACAATGGTGTACTTTGAAGAAAGGAAATCCAGCCACCTAAGGGGATATGAAAGAAGAATGCACTGCATCAGGAGAGCCTAGAAGCAACATGCTTCACTCTCTAAGAGGCTGGATCGTGAGGGGAAGGAGCAGCCCAATGAACAGTTAAGAGAGAAAGCTTTAATAGCTTCTAGGGTTTATGCCTCCAATAAACAAAGCTGTGGCCTCAAACACATAAGGTGTCACAAGGTTACACTAGAACAAAACTCTTCAGTCAAAAGCCAAGTAGAAATGTTCGTATGCCAGATTACACGAGGTCCTCAAAGTACCATAGAGTGCACTGTGTGAAGGATATTTCTATAAATTCAAAATTTGGAGTAGCAGAGATTAAAGAAGTGTTAGAACACTACAGGGTAAAGATATTTTGTAGAAGTAATTCGATGGAGTTAAGGTAGATAAAAGAACATAGCTACTGAATGTTCTGTCATTACTCTCAGGGACATGTGTCATGTCTTCGGTAATTTACTATATCTCATTAGTATCAGA